>NW_027453815.1:243066-313163 GCF_040206685.1 Ascaphus truei
CCACGTCCTCCAGTGTCCCAAATACCTCCCCCAGCCCCCTCTCCACTCCTCCTCTCAGTGTCCCAAATACCTCCCCCACCTCCCCACTCCTCCAGTGTCCCAAATACCTCCCCCAGCCCCCCCACTCCTCCAGTGTCCCAAATACCTCCCCCAGCCCCTCCCCACTCCTCCAGTGTCCCAAATACCTCCCCAGCCCCCCCCACTCCTCCAGTGTCCCAAATACCTCACCCAGCCCCCCCCCCCCACTCCTCCAGTGTCCCAAATACCTCCCCAGCCCCCCCCCCCACTCCTCCAGTGTCCCAAATACCTCCCCCAGCCCCCCCCCCCCACTCCTCCCAGTATCCCAAATACCTCCCCCAGCCCCCCCTCTCCACTCCTCCAGTGTCCCAAATACCTCCCCCAGCCCCCCCCCTCCCCACTCCTCCAGTGTCCCAAATACCTCCCCCAGCCCCCCCCCTCCTCACTGCAGTGTCCCAAATACCTCCCCCAGCCCCCCCCCCTCCCCACTCCTCCAGTGTCCCAAATACCTCCCCCAGCCCCCCCCCCTCCCCACTCCTCCAGTGTCCCAAATACCTCCCCCAGTCCCCCCCTCCCCACTCCTCCAGTGTCCCAAATACCTCGCCCAGCCCCCCCCCTCCCACTCCAGTGTCCCAAATACCTCCCCCAGCCCCCCCTCCCCCACTCCTCCAGTGTCCCAAATACCTCCCCCAGCCCCCCCTCCCCACTCCTCCAGTGTCCCAAATACCTCCCCCCAGCCCCCCCCCCTCCTCAATCCAGTGTCCCAAATACCTCCCCCAGCCCCCCCCCCCCTCCCCACTCCTCCAGTGTCCCAAATACCTCCCCCAGCCCCCCCCTCCCCACTCCTCCAGTGTCCCAAATACCTCACCCAGCCCCCCCCTCTCCACTCCTCCAGTGTCCCAAATACCTCCCCCAGCCCCCCCCCCCTCCCCACTCCTCCAGTGTCCCAAATACCTCACCCAGCCCCCCCTCCCCACTCCTCCAGTGTCCCAAATACCTCCCCCAGCCCCCCCCCCTCTCCTCCAGTGCCCCAAATACCTCCCCCAGCCCCCCCTCTCCTCCAGTGTCCCAAATACCTCCCCCAGCCCCCCCTCCCCCCTCCTCCAGTGTCCCAAATACCTCCCCCAGTCCCCCCCTCCCCCCTCCTCCAGTGTCCCAAACCCCTCCCCCAGCCCCCCTCCCCACTCCTCCAGTGTCCCAAATACCTCCCCCAGCCCCCCTCCCCACTCCTCCAGTGTCCCAAATACCTCCCCCAGCCCCCCCCCCCACTCCTCCAGTGTCCCAAATACCTCCCCCAGCCCCCCCCTCCTCACTCCTCCAGTGTCCCAAATACCTCCCCCAGCCCCCCTCCCCACTCCTCCAGTGTCCCAAATACCTCCCCCAGCCCCCCCCCTCCCCACTCCTCCAGTGTCCCAAATACCTCCCCCAGCCCCCCTCCCCACTCCTCCAGTGTCCCAAATACCTCCCCCAGCCCCCCCTCCTCACTACTCCAGTGTCCCAAATACCTCCCCCAGGCCCCCCCCCCTCCTCACTACTCAGTGTCCCAAATACCTCCCCAGCCCCCCCCTCCCCACTCCTCCAGTGTCCCAAATACCTCCCCCAGCCCCCCCCTCCCCACTCCTCCAGTGTCCCAAATACCTCCCCCAGCCCCCCCTCCCCACTCCTCCCAGTGTCCCAAATACCTCCCCCAGCCCCCCCCCTCCCCCACTCCTCCAGTGTCCCAAATACCTCCCCCAGCCCCCCCTCCCCACTCCTCCAGTGTCCCAAATACCTCCCCCAGCCCCCCCTCCCCACTCCTCCAGTGTCCCAAATACTTCCCCCAGCCCCCCCCCCCCACTCCTTCAGTGCCCCAAATACCTCACCCAGCCCCCCCCCTCCCCACTCCTCCAGTGCCCCAAATACCTCACCCAGCCCCCCCCCCTCCCCACTCCTCCAGTGTCCCAAATACCTCCCCCAGCCCCCCTCCTCCTCCAGTGTCCCAAATACCTCCCCCAGCCCCCCCCTCCCCACTCCTCCAGTGTCCCAAATACCTCCCCCAGCCCCCCCCCCTCCCCACTCCTCCAGTGTCCCAAATACCTCCCCCAGCCCCCCCCCCCCCCCCTCCCCACTCCTCCAGTGTCCCAAATACCTCATCCAGCCCCCCCCTCCCCACTCCTCCAGTGTCCCAAATACCTCCCCCAGCCCCCCCCTCCCCACTCCTCCAGTGTCCCAAATACCTCCCCCAGCCCCCCCCTCCCCACTCCTCCAGTGTCCCAAATACCTCCCCCCAGCCCCCCCCTCCCCACTCCTCCAGTGTCCCAAATACCTCACCCAGCCCCCCCCCCCCCACTCCTCCAGTGTCCCAAATACCTCACCCCAGCCCTCCCCCCACTCCTCCAGTGTCCCAAATACCTCCCCCCAGCCCCCCCCTCCCCACGCCTCCAGTATCCCAAATACCTCCCCCAGCCCCCCCCTCCCCACTCCTCCAGTATCCCAAATACCTCCCCCAGCCCCCCCCTCCCCACTCCTCCAGTGTCCCAAATACCTCCCCCATCCCCCCCCTCCCCACTCCTCCAGTGTCCCAAATACCTCACCCCAGCCCTCCCCCACTCCTCCAGTGTCCCAAATACCTCCCCCAGTCCCCCCCCTCCCCACTCCTCCAGTGTTCCAAACCCCTCCCCCGGCCCCCCCCCCTCCCCACTCCTCCATTGTTGCAAACCCCTCCCCCAGGCCTCCCCACTCCTCCATTGTTCCAAACCCCTCCCCCAGCCCCCCCCTCCCCACTCCTCCAGTGCCCCAAATACCTCCCCCCAGCCCCCCCCCTTCCCCACTCCTGCAGTGTCCCAAAAACCTCCCCAGCCCCCCCCTTCCCCACTCCTGCAGTGTCCCAAACCCCTCCCCCAGCCCCCCCTTCCCACTCCTCCAGTGCCCCAAATACCTCCCCCAGCCCCCCCCCTTCCCCACTCCTGCAGTGTCCCAAATACCTCCCCCCCGCCCCCCTGTGGATAGCAGGCCCAGATTCCTTTGGACTGGGAATTCACTCAGCCAACCAGCACACAAAGGAATCATAGGAATATATTATATTACATATGCATGGGGGGAATATGCGGCCTTATGTGGGGTGGGGGGGTGTCAGAAAGGGGGTTGCAGGAGCACAAATGCAGCCAGGTAGGTGTGGAAATAGAATACAAAAATAGTGTCAATTCAGTCTGCGGAACTGAAACAATTGAAGTAATAAGTGTGTAACTCGCTCACATGGTCCGTGAGTGGTTCAGACAGTGAGGTTATTCAGAGTAACCGACTCATATAAGCTTCCTTGGGTTGCCAGGGTGTCCGGTTTGGAACCAGACAGACCGGTATTTTACCAATCTGTCCGGTAAAAAATGAGAGGTAATACCGGACATGTAGGTGTCCGGTAATTTCCCTCTCTGGACGTGTGAAGCCCGGGTGCAGCACCCCCGCTCTTACCTCCGATTCAGAAGCGGGTGCAGTGTCTGGTAACCAGGGAAACGGGCGACACCCCCCCCCCCCCCGCCCAGCCGAGAGAGAAGACTAACCAATGGAGGGCTCAATGTCATGCACAGCTCCCCCATTTGCATGCTGGGAAATTTAGTTTTCTCCCAGCTTTGAATGTGGGAGAAGGGAGAAGAGCTCCACTCTGTCCCTGCCACCACAGGTAAGATACCGGGAGGGGGAGAGGATGAGGAGGTGGTGAGGAAGGAAGAGGTTGGTGGGGAGAGATGAGGAGGAGGGGTGTTGGGGAGGGAGGAGGAGGAGGGGTGGTGGAGAGGGAGGAGGGGTGGTGAGGAGGGGGTGGTGGGGAGGGAGGAGGAGGAGGAGGGGGGTGGTGGGGAGGGAGGAGGAGGGGGGTGATGGTGGGAGGGAGGAGTGTCACGGTGACTTTATGGCAGGCTGTAATTTACACAAAAATATATAATATATATATATATATATCTATATATATATATATATAACTGGGTCTGAACCGGGACGAGACTTAGATATGATAAAATATAATTTATTCCTTGATAAAGGTGAACACACAAAATGTACAAATAACAGGCAAAATATAGACACTTACTTTAAGATTAGGACAAGAAAGCCATCAGGATTCAGAATGGGCCATTTCTTCCATATTTCAGCTGACATCACAGCAAGACAGGTAGGTCATGAAGACACATGCAGGACATTCAGACATGAAGCCATTTGCATGAAGACATGAGGACATGAAAGAACAATAGCCATAGGCTGAGCCTGGTTCTTATACAATTATTTCCCTTTGAACACAACCTAAACCCAGCCCCTCTCATAAATCAGCGGTGAAGTTGACAGTTTTCCTCAGAGTAAAACTCCTCCCACCCCACGACGTTTAAAAACTGCTTTTCCCTATCTAAATAACTTCATAACTTCAGTTCAAAAGTACTTACTGGCATGCGAGCCATATTAATACATTCCGTCACGCCTGACGCTCCCAAGGAGACCAAATATTACCGTGTAATATTAAAATTAAGAGAGATATTAATATCTGTCTGTTCGAACTGGCTAAACATCAGGTGTTTGTAACCGTTAGTTGCGGGTAAGTCCCACGAATACACATATGTAACTCTTAGCATGTTCAGCCAAGGACATCTCATAATATTCTTATATTTAATAAGGTCACCCATTCTGATTTTCTCCTTGGGTAGCCCCACCCCTTGCCCCCATCAATAAATCCTTTGAAGCAGGGACCCCTGGGTGGGTGGGTGGGGGGGGGGACATTTGTCATCTGGTTTTAGATTAATCTTGCAGGATACCTTTTGTTGTAAGGTGTGAAATGGGACACTGAAAGCCTGCTCTGGTTTGAATCATCTCCGCCCTCCTGTAAACAGTGTAGGTGATAAACTCCTTTGAACAGCGCTTAAATTCTAGACATTGGGAGGCTTCCCTTGACCATCTGCTATCTTATGGCCAAAGGAATTTCCTCTGATTTCTGTCCCTGCAAAGAAAATTACACAAAGGGCTATAATCACTAATGAATTATTAACCCTTGCACTTCCGGATGGATCCCAGTGTGTGTGTGTGATGCAGACACTGATTAAACCAGATATTACAATGAAACAGGGGGAACAGGGGAATATATATTTTCATGTTATAACAAGGGTTAAATCACATTTCTGGACCTCAGCCCAGTTAACCCCTGGTCTCCCTGGTGAGGTTAGAGGGTGGCCAATTGGGGTGTAACCCCTTTAATCTCGGGCCAAATCCTCACGAACGTCACAAGGAGGAGGGGGTGATGGTGGGAGGGAGGAGGGGGTGGTGATGGTGTGAGGAGGGGGGGTGGTGGGGAGAGAGGAGGGGGTGATGGTGGGAGGGAGGAGGAGGGGGTGGGAGGGAGGAGGGGGTGGTGGGGAGGGAGGATGAGCGGGTGATGGTGTGCGAAGATGAGGGGGGGAGAGGTTGAGGAGGGTTGCAACAATCTTGGAAGTAGTGGGAGAGGAGCATTAAGACTAGTGTAACCCTTTTATCCTACCCCCCCCCTAGATGAGATGGGTGTACTCTCCTTGGTTACCTCAAGTGGTCTTGGTGCTGCAACAGGAGGGCTGAGGGCTCCGCGGTGGTGTGGGGAGAGCCAGGACAGGGACAGGGGGACAGATTACCTTGATCTCTGATGTCTTCTGATAGGGCCGTGCCTCCAGCCAGTGAGGATCTCCTGTAGATCTGCAGGGGATGGACCCCCGCTGACACTCCTCCATACCCAGAGACAGGAATCCACACAGCAAAGTCTTTTCAGTGTTTATTGGTGGCAGCTCCAACACAGAGAATCAGTGGTAGCATATCTCTCATTCCTCCTATGCCTGCCCAGCATGATATTCTCCCCCTTCCCCTTCCCCTCAGCATGGGGGGGGGGGGGGAGAGGCAGGTTTCTTCATATGTTGTCTCCTCTCTGACTCTTTCTCAACACTAACTGATAATTTAGGAGGTATGTCCCAATTTGAACATCTTAGGGGAGTGTCTCTAACTCTGACTCATTACAAGCCAGAGCCGGATACAGATTGGCCCACACACAGCAGGGGGTGTTCCAACCAATATCCACCCCTTAGATTGACATCCTCAGAGTTGCAAGGCCCGCCCTCGAATATTGCTACAACATTCAAGGCTGAAATACACATACAGGCCTAAAACTGGATTGAACCTTTCCACTGCCTGCACTAACAGGACTGACAGAGGAAAGGTCCAGAAACAGAAGTAACTGCCGGGAGGCCATGTTACAATCTCCCCCTGGTGGAATCCAATGCCCTCACTTGGAACTACAGCAGGTATAACCTTACCTTGCTGTGCAACACCTGGAAATTTGACATAAGCTGAAATGCAACCACTGGTACACTTCAGCATAATAGGACTGGAATAACCACTGCATAGACGCAGATACATGGCATATCATGGCAACACAGTGAATGAGTAAAACAGAACCATTTTCTTCCACAGTAGTAATAAAGATACATTAGTAGTAATGAGATGGGTCAGGCTTCCTGGCCATTCTCCCCTGGCTGCCGGGCTCTCTTGTTGAATAACATCTTCTATGCCCAGAAGCAAACACACATTCTACCCGGTCCATGTAGATGCTACGCCCCACTCTCCATTCCCTTATCAGCCTTATCAGTCCCGGTAAGGCTCTGTAGGCCAGATACTCTGGCAGCACTCAATTCAGCCGCAACTGCGGCTGCAACATTATGGGCGCACTATTCTTCTTTTATCCCCCGGTGGGGCAGGGAAAAATAGTCCGAAGATTAAGTATTCACCAGGGAAGTAGCAGCCGAAATCACACCCATCCGGCCGGACGGCTCTGCGGCCTTCCCTTCTCCCGGTGATGGAGCAGTGTCATGGGAGAGGGGGTTTGGCCCGGTATTAAAGGGGTTGCACCCCATTGGGCCACCCCTCACTTGGGAAGCAAGGGGTTAACTAGACTGTGGTCCAGTAATGTGTTTTTACCCGGCTTCAGCACCCAAATGTATATTCCCCTGTAAATGTGTATTGTTCCCATTCCAGTGTCTGCACCAACACATACACTAGGATTGATGCAGGAGGGAAAGGGTTAATAGTTAAGGCGTGATTATAGCGCTTTGTTCCATTTTCCCGCCTTTGCAGGCTCCATTTTGCAGCTCCCCATAGGTCGCTGTTGCAGCTCCATACGATCCTATGGGGAAACTGGCGATTTGGACCCATTTTCATCAGAAGACCTGCAGGTGGCGCCCGAGAGGAGGAGCGGCGGTTCCCCATTGTAAGTCAATGGAGCCATTCATTTCAATGGGGATTCCTCGACGCCGACCTCCAGGAACGGGTTGGCAGCCATCCAAAACGCAGACCGCAGAAGCGGATACAATATCTAAAAAAGAGCTTTGATCACACTAGGTCAAGTTTAATCACAATTGGCGTAGGAAACTTAGGTTCTAGGGCACCCAGGAATAAAATTATTTTTGCCCCTAGACCCTAGGAACCCCCACACTCGACCACCACCGGGTCCGAGAAGTAAAGACCCCCGTAAATGGTCGCGCTCGCCACGAGGGTCACGCCATTGACTCTAATGGGACTGAAGGTCCCATTGAATCCTATGGCGGCGCCGGCCCATGCTTTTCCTATGGAGGCGCCGGCCATATTGATTCTAATGGAGAAAAGCCGCGTGGCTTTGAAACGGCTAAGTCCGAAAGTGTGCAAAGGGTAAGCCCATATCTCCGGTTCTGTGAGTACCAGAGAGCTGGGATTTTTGTTGCAGGTAGTCACTGTTCCGGCATGACTGCATGGCCATTTCCAGCCCTCTCCGATCAACCAGACGGACTATGGGCAAATGTGAAAATTGTGATTTTCCCCATTGACTTTAATGGCGGAGTTGCTCCATTGAAAGCCTATAGCGGCGGAGCCCGTTGATTTCAATGGGAGAGTGAAAAGCAGAGATTTCTTTTAGCTATAGCGGAGAATCCTGCATTAAAGTTAATAAGGGATTTTAACTTGTTTTTTGTATCTCCGGTTCTGGGGGTCGTGGAAGGCTGATATTTGGCCACTATTGCCAGGGTCTTCCGGCATGAGGACCTGGCAAATATCAGCCCGTTCAGACCCACAGAACGGATTATTTTAATATATGTAGTTATTAAAGAAAATACTGTTTTTCAAGACTGGGATAAAGCCCGGGAAAGTTATTGGCTCTGAGTTATATTAATGTTCAGGATGGCGACCATTTGTCTACAAACAGCATTCCTGATCAAAGACTTGGCCACTCTGATTGTGTACAGTAGGGCAGAGAAACGCAAAGCCTGAGTGGTCTGTAAGTGTCATAATTCACACTTACAGCCAAAAGGGTTTCCTGACTACAAAGAAGTCAGCTAGACTTTCAGATGCCCACATGTTAGGGAATGGGGCTGAAACTCCATATAAACAAGTGTAAGCCCTATACCCATTGTCTTTCGTGATGTCTTCATTTGAACCTGTATTGCTGAATGAATTGCCAATCCTGTACCTGATTGCTTCATTGTCCAACCCTTAAGTAAGTGTCTATTTCTTGTCTGTAATTTGTATCATCTTGTGTGTTCTCCTTCTTTAAGGAATAAACTATATTTATTATATCTAAGTCGTGTTCAATTCAACCCAGATATTTTGGTGTATATTATACCCTGTCACAAGCTACCGTGACAGGCTCTATAATAAACTGGTGGCAGCGGCGGGATTGAATTGAACCTGTATTAAAGTTTACTGCGGGATTCTGTAATACAGTTGGAACTCGGGTGAATTGCGAGTTCCTAAGGCTAATGCTATTGAACACACGGTTGTACAACATATAACACGTGATATGGCACCACCTCACTGTTCCCCTACTTGTGAGAAGCATTGCCTCCGGAGCGCAAGTGCCGGCCATCCGTGTGACTGGAGCCAGGCACCGAGACCGGAGGAATGAATCAAGTCAGAGCGGGAACCTGCAGCCGGTAGAGCTGAGAGAGAGGCAGCGATCGGTGAGCACGAAACCCGGCAGGCTGAGCAAAGAACCACAGCTGCAGACGCTGTAACCACCAAACCGCCCGAAGAGCAGGGAATGGACCTAGCTCCGGGACGGCAGAGACTTGCGGAGGGAGCGGGTGATCTCGGAGAGCTCGGGAGTCTTGCCACAGGAGAGGAATCGGCTGTTGCGGCGGCCAGTCCATTTTCCCTGGTTGTGCTAGCACTGATGTCTGTGTGAGGAGACACGTTGTCCCAGGCGGAGCGGAACGAGCTCCAGAAGCTGGCGATGTCCCGACCCGCTTACCCCCTCCCTGAGCCCGGCGCTCAAGCAACTCTGCTCTAGACTCAGCAGCCTCTTGCGGGAGGTAGTCCACCGGCGGCGGAGAAGCTCCGGAATGAGCCAGGCGCTCGAGCAACTCCGCCTTGGACTTAGCAGCCTCTTGTGGGGGGTAGTCCACCAGCGGCGGAGGAGCTCCGGCAAGAGCGGCGGTGCTATCACTGCCAACAAGCGGGCCACATCAAAGCCCGATGCCCGAACCGTGCGTTGTCGGGCGAAGCCCCTCAGGGCCAGCGCTCACGAGCTGTGGAAAAGGTGACCCGGTTAGCGGCACCCTCCGATGGCTCCCGCCCAGCCGGGGCGACAACCCTTCACGGGATGTCCCCTGGAGAACCTGGCTGGGCTGCATCGGCAACAGTGGCGGAGAGCGGCTGCCATCCATCTGATCCCGGCGGAGAACAGCAGGGCGGCGGCCGGAGCACATCTTTTCCGGCCATCAGCAGCGGTGCTCGGCAAGCGTTCGGCTTGCTACAGCAAGGTGCTGTTGTCTCCCTGGCCCGACCTGATATGGTTCGGCCAGTGGAAGTGCTCCCCGGATGTGGGATGCAGGCGGCGGCGGCGGAGGAAAAGCCGCGATTCCGGCATGATGCCGGAGCCGATTTGATTGGGGGGAGGGTCGGGGTATGCGGGAGGTGGGTATTTGGTACTGTTTGGAGGAGTCGACGCTCCTCAAAAGCGACCGGAGCCCCACCATCTACGCCGGCGACCCTGTGCCGAAGCCGGGTGCTGTTGCGGCAGTCACCCGAAGCTCGCCCGTAGCGGCGGCGGCGGAGGCGGAGGAGGAGCCGCAATTCCGGCAAAGTGCCGGAGCCCTTTCTGGAGCTGAGTTTCTCCACAAGGACCTAGGACCCATATCCTGCACCGTTTTCTCTGTGCCGAACCCGGGAGCTGTTGCGGCAGTTGCCCGTTGCTCCCCGGCCAAGATGACACCGGCGGCGGCTGTCATGATAGAGGGGGTTTGGCCCGGGATTAAAGGGGTTACACCCCATTTAGCCACCCCCTACTCTCACTTGGGAAGCAAGGGGTTAACTGGACTGAGGTCCAGTAATGTGTTTTTACCTTGCTTCAATATCCAAATGTTTATTCCTCTGTGTAACTGTATTGTGTTATCCTGGTGTTTGCACTCACATATACACTAGGGTGGATGCGGGAGGGAAGGGGTTAACGTTAATTTAGTGATTATAGCCCTTTGTTCCCTTTCCCCGCCTTTTCAGGCTCCATTTTGCAGCCGTCATAGGTCGCCATTGAGCCTCCATGCGTTCTAATGGCAGAAGTAGCGGTTTTGGACCTGTTTCCAGCGACGACCAGCAAGTGGCGTCCGAGAGGAGGAGCGGCGGTTACCCATTGTACAGTAAGTCAATGGGCTCATTGACTTCAATGGAGATTCCTCAATGCCGGCCTCGAGGAACAGGTTGGCAGCCATCCAAACCGCAGACCGCAAAAGTGGATACAATGTCTTTTAAAAGAGTTTAATCTCTACGGTCAAGTTCAACGACAATTGGCGTGGGAATCTTAGGTTCTAGGGCCCCTGGGAATAAAGTTCTTTTTGCCCCTAGCCCCTAGGAACCCCCACACACGACCCGAATGAGAGACCCCCGTAAGGGGTCGAGCGGAGAAGGAGGGTCGCGCCATTGACTTCAATGGTGGAGCGGAGGTCCCATTGAATTTAAGGGCGGCGTGCGCCATGCATTGTCTATGGCGGCGCCGGCCATTGATTCCAATGGGGAAATGCCACGTGGCGTAAAAACGACTAAGTGTAAAATGCTGAAAAATGTAAGTCCATATCTCCGGTTCTGGAATGATCAGGGGGATGGGATTTGGGTGGCATGTAGCCAAAGTTCCGGCTTTAATGCATGGCCATTCCCAGCCCCCTCCAACCAACCAGACGGAGTATGGATGTATGTAAAAATTTGTGTTTTTTCCATAGGATTCAATGGCGGCGTTTCCCCATTGAAAGCCTATGGCGGGAAACCCCATTGACGGAAACGGCGGAGCCCGCCATTCGACGCTATGGCGGCGGACCCGTTGATTTCAATGTGGAAAGAGTGAAAAGCAGAGATTCATTTTTAAAGGGACGAATCCTGTATTTTAAAAAATGTATTAAAGTGCATTTCTGTATCTCCGGCTCTGGAGGTCACAGAGAGTTGAAATTTGGCCAATATGTAGGGTCACTGTAGGCTTTAATAACTGGCAGATTTCGACCCACTGGACCCACCAGAACGGAACTTATTAATATGTGAAGATATTAAAGTATATATGGGATTTTGGATCTGCTCTGAAAATGCAGACCCCATCTGTTATGCTAATAGGGCAGGAAGAGCATCCTGAAAGAATTAGCATAGCCCTGTGATCCAAAGTGATCAAAAGTTAGTGCCGGGAACAAAAGGAGCTGAGTGTTTTTAAGAGTGGTACTTCACACTTACAGGGGAAGCCAAAATCTACTTCAAAGAGATTTTTCTAGCCAACTCTGTGCCTAGGGTTAAGAGTAAAGGGTTGAAATGGTAAATAAGTCAGAGTCACTCTTTACTCAATTGTCTTCATGCATGGTCTTCATGTATTGTCGTGATGTCTACATCTGAACCTGAATTATGGAAGAAATGGCCCATCCTGTATCCTGATGGCTTTCTTGTCCAAACCTTTCAGTAAGTGTCTATATTTTGTCTGTTATTTGTATAATCTGTTGTGTTCACCTTTTTCAAGGAATAAATTATATTCTATCATATCTAAGCCTCGTCCAGTTCAACCCAGATATTTGGTGTTTATTATATCTTGTCATAAATTACCGTGACAGCGGCCACTCCAGTCCCCCTGCAATCGGGACCTACGAAAGCGACGGTCTCTGCGGGGACCAGCGAGGTAAGCCAGACCAAGTCGCAGACTGACCCTGACTTATTGTTACCTATGACTGTACCCTGTTGTTCCCTTGTAGGAGTGACCGGTGGGTGGCAGGAGATAGGGTTACCAGGGGAGGGAAAGGAAGGGCAGCTTGTAGGGCAGCTAGGCTTTCCCATTACCCTGGTGGAGCATCAAGGGGACTCTCAGTTAAGAGCCCCTCTGTTGCAGCCTTGCTATGGGCTGGAGGTATCAGGGGTTGTGGCAAAGTTAGACCACCCCAGGGGTACCTACCAGCCAGGAGCTAAGGCGGGTGCATCCGCACCAGCAACCCTGAGCTCACCTCCGGTAATGGGGGCACAGCTTCAGGGAGAGGGGCTAGCCCCGTTAGCACCCAGCTCTAGGGTAGGATTGCCTGGGAGAGGGTTGGGTGGTCCAGTGGGAACCGGGGAGGGAAGGCAGCAAGTGAGCCAGCTAGATTTCCCCATTACCCTGGCAGAGCATCAGGGGGTCCCTCGGTTTAGAGCCTCACTGTTGTCGCCTGGCTATGGGCTGGAGGTATCAGGGGCAGTGGCAAAGTTAGACCACCCCCAGGATACCTGCCAGCCAGGAGCCAAGGCAGATGCTTCTGCACCGGTGCCCCTGGGTTCCTCTCCGGTAATGGTGAGGCACTGTCAGGGAGATGGCCTCACTCAGGTATCCGTAGTATACAGGTTAGGATTAGCTATGGAGAAGCGGAGTGAGGGAAGGCTGCAGATAGGTAGCCAGCACAAGTAGGAGAAGAAGGGCTGTGGTAGCCGGGGAGGAAAAGCAGCAGGTATGGCAGCTAGAATTCCCCCTTACCCTGGCGGAGCCACAGGGGGTCTCTCAGATCAGCAACCCCCTGTTGCAGCCTGGCTATCGGCTGGGGGTATCATGGACAGTGGCAAGCTTGTGCCACCCCAGGGATACCTGCCAGCCAAGACCTAAGGCGGTTGCATCTGAAGAGATGCCCCTGAGCTCATCCCTGGTAAGGGGGAGACAAGGTCAGGGAGGTAGGTGCACTCAGGTAGTCCCTGTGTCTGGGTTAGGATTACCTACGGGGGAGCAGAGTGAAGGTGGGCTGTAGGGAGATAGGCAGCAGGAGTCATCAGCAGTGGCTGAGGTGCTGAGCCTAGGGGAGGATAGGCAGGGAGGCACTGGGGAGCAGGGGGAGATAAGTCAGTGGGGTGTCAGGCAGCTGGCAGAAGCCAGGGATGGGCTAGGAAGGCAGGACTTACCAGGAGCGACCCCCATAACAGATTTCCCAGGGTTCCCAGAGGTAGGGCTGTGGGGAGGTAGGCAGCCAAGAGCAGTAAGAGCTAGGGGGGTACAGCAGAGGGTTCTGTCCCCAGGGCAGCCAAGGGTAGCTACAGGGAGGAAGGGCAGCACAGTGGAGAGGAGTGATGCAGGCCCTAGCAGCAGTGGTGGTAGCAGGTGCTTATTTCCTGGTCTTCAGTTTTGAGAGGGCAGGAGCAAAGCATCTGGGTACCAGGAACCCCAGTACAGGGTACTGGGGGATTGCCTTGACCCAGGAGGCACAGGAGGGGGTAGTAGTCAGCACCCCAGGTGGTTTCTGGAATCCAGAAGTGATGCCACTCGGGGTGGGGACTGCTCTAGAGCCAGGGAGGAGAGGCAAGGGTATAGCGGAGCAGCTACAGGTGGGCACAGGGCCAGGGCAGGTAGGGTCCCTACAGGATAGTGACATAGCTCTTTCCCAGACTGGTTTGATGGAGAAGCGACGGTCTGTGCTCGGTAGCTGGTCTCCCGCTGGTACAGAGACATGCCAGTCTCTGGGCAATATGCAGCCTGGTCTGCAGAGGTGCTCCGTCACGGTGGTCCTTGTTCACCAGGCCCTGGATGAGGGGCAGAGGGGGGCAAAGGAGAATGCCCGGCGGCCACAATGGAGCCCTGTTCAGCAGGATCTGGACTTCACTATCCACTGTGGCCAGGACAGTGTACTGGACAATGCCAGAGGACAATTTTGCCAGGCCAACCCCTCAGGACTTATCAAGTGCTTCAAGGATGCCAGTAGTGTCCCATTGAGCAGGGGAGGTGTCATGGGAGAGGGGGTTTGGCCCGGTATTAAAGGGGTTACACCCCATTTGGCCACCCCCTGCTCTCACTTGGGAAGCAAGGGGTTAACTGGACTGCGGTCCAGTAATGTGTTTTTACCCGGCTTCAACACCCAAATGTATATTCCCCTGTAAATGTGTATGGTTCCCATTCCAGTGTCTGCACCAACACATACACTGGGATCGATGAAGGGGGGAAAGGGTTAATAGTTAAGGCGTGATTATAGCGCTTTGTTCCATTTTTCGCCTTTGCAGGCTCCATTTTGCAGCTCCCCATAGGTCGCCGTTGCAGCTCCATACGATCCTATGGCGAATCCGGCGATTTGGACCCATTTTCATCAGAAGACCTGCAGGTGGCGCCCGAGAGGAGGAGCGGAGGTTCCCCATTGTAAGTCAATGGAGCCATTCATTTCAATGAGAATTCCTCGACGCTGACCTCCAGGAACGGGTTGGCAGCCATCCAAAACGCAGACCGCAGAAGCGGATACAATATCTAAAAAAGAGCTTTTGATCACACTAGGTCAAGTTTAATCACAATTGGCGTAGGAAACTTAGGTTCTAGGGCACCCAGAAATTCAATTATTTTTGCCCCTAGACCCTAGGAACCCCCACACTCGACCACCACCGGGTCCAAGAAGTAAAGACCCCTGTAAAGGGTCGCGCTCGCCACGAGGGTTGCGCCATTGACTCTAATGGGAGCGGAGGTCCCATTGAATTCTATGGCGGCGCCAGCCCATGCATTTGCCGGCCATATTGATTCTAATGGAGAAAAGCCGCGTGGCTTTGAAACGGCTAAATCCGAAAGTGTGAAAAGGGTAAGACCATATCTCCGGTTCTGTGAGTACCAGAGGGCTGGGATTTTGGTTGCAGGTAGTTACTGTTCCGGCATGACTGCGTGGCCATTTCCAGCCCTCTCCGATCAACCAGTCGGAGTATGGGCAAATGTGAAAATTGTGATTTTCCCCATTGACGTCAATGGCGGAGTTGCTCCATTGAAAGCCTATAGCGGCGGAGCCCATTGACTTCAATGGGAGAGTGAAAAGCAGAGATTTCTTTTAGCTATAGCGGAGAATCCTGCATTAAAATTAATAGCGCTCCTCAAATTAAAACTAAGCAGCCAGTCTGGACCTGACTTAAGTCAATCTAGGTTCCTAAGACTTGGTGCCCCAACATAGTCAACTCTTTTCTGTCTGCAGGCCATATCCCTAAGACCTGGAAAACTGCCAGAGTTATCCCAATCTTCAAAAGTGGGGACAAAAACACTGTCTCAAACTACAGGTCAATCTCCCTTCTCCCAATCCTATCCAAAGTCCTGGAAAAATGTGTCCACTCCCAATTAAGCGATTACTATACCAAGACAAATTTCCCTAGCCAATTCCAATCTGGCTTTCACCCCAAACACTCTACCATAATTACCCTGCTAAAAGTTTGCAATGAAATCCAGTGTGGAATGGAACGGGGTCAACTCACTGGTGCAATATTCCTAGAGTTTGCAAAGGCTTTTGATACTGTTGATCAAACTTCAGAGCTCTGGAATAGGGAAGCATGCTTTAAACTGGTTTCAGTCCTACCTATCAGGTAGATCCCAACATGTGTCCATCTCAGGCTCTTACTCCAACCCCCTGGATATCACCTGTGGCGTCCCGCAAGGCTCTGTTCTGGGGCCCCTACTCTTCTCAGTGTTCATCAATGATCTTCCCACAGCTTGTAAGGAAGCTTCAATACACATGTATGGAGATGACACAATCTTATATGCACACAGCCATAGCCTCTCCGACCTTGAACACGTACTTCAGTCTGACTTTTTGAGACTCAAAACTGGATTTCCTAAAACAAACTGTTTTTAAACACTGACAAGACTGTAACAATGGTATATGGGACCAAGACTAAATTTTTAAAGCTTCCAGCGACTGAGCTCCAGATCAGAACCAACGCTAACACCACCCTAACTCCTGTTACTTGTTTTAAATACCTGGGCATATGGTTTGACTCCCACTTAACATTTGGAATGCACATTGATGCCCTGACATCCAAAACCTATGCCAAACTAGGTGTACTTTACAGGAACAAATCCTCCCTAAGCCTGCTGGTCAGAAAGCGTATTGCACAGCAGATGCTAATGCCAATTATCGATTATGGAGACATAGTATATGGCTCTGCACCCCAAATCCACCTTGGCAAACTTGACACCCTCTACAATTCAATTTGTCGTTTCGTTCTCCAATGCAACTACAACACACATCACTGCGAAATGCTCAAAGAACTAGATTGGTCATCACTCGAGTCTAGGCGCAAAGTTCACCTTTCCTGTCTTGCCTTCAAATACTTTCTTGGCAAGCTACCCAGCTACCTGAACAAGCTCATCACCCCTACCACATGCAGCACTTATCATCTGAGATCTGACTCCAAAAGACTGTTCATGTTCCCAAGGCTCAACAAAGTATCCGGCCGTTCGTCCTTCTCTTACCGTGCACCCCAAAACTGGAACAGTCTACCGGAGACTCCCACATCCACCACCAGTTTAAGTTCTTTCAAAACTAAGGCTGTCTCACATTTTAATCTGGTCGTTAACTGATACGTAAGCCTATAATATACATCTTCTCTAACTGTGCATGTAATGTATTGTATATAATGTATACCCTGTTTAATTATGTAACTGTATTTGTAACCATGTATTATTTGTCATATTAACTATGTCCAGGACATACTTGAAAACGAGAGGTAACTCTCACTGTATTACTTCCTGGTAAAATATTTTATAAATAAATAAATAAATAAATAGGGGATTTTAACTTGTTTTTTGTATCTCCGGTACTGGGGGTCATGGAAGGCTGATATTTGGCCACTATGGCCCGGGTCCTCCGGCATGAGGACCTGGCAAATTTCAGCCCGTTCAGACCCACAGAACTGATTATTTTAATATATGTAGTTATTAAAGAAAACACTGTTTTTCAAGGCTGGGATAAAGCTCGGGGAAGTTATTGGCTCTGAGTTATGTTAATGTTCAGGATGGCGACCATTTGTCTACAAACAGCATTCCTGATCAAAGACTTGGCCACTCTGATTGTGTACAATAGTGAAATACATTTTGGGACTGCGTTATAAACTGTGAGTTGGAAGCATATTTCCATGGACTTTATTGTGGAACTTCCAAATTCTAAGGGGATGAATACGATCCTTGTGGTAGTGGACAGGTTTTCCATGCACACACACTTTATACCCCTCAAGGGTCTCCCCAATTCAGCCACCTTGGCTGACATTTTTTCTAAAGAAATCTTCAGGTTACACGGCGTGCCACTTTCCATTGTTTCAGACAGGGGCACTCAATTCTTCTCTAAGTTTTGGCGAGCGTTCTCTCAGATACTTGGCATTTCCCTCCTTTTCTCCTCGGGTTACCACCCGCAGACCAACGGCCAGACGGAGAGAATGAATCAGACTTTGGAGCAGTATCTCAGATGCTTTGTGTCAGAATCTCAAGACAATTGGGTGGACCTATTACCCTGGGCGGAGTTCGATATTAACTCGCTGAAGAATGAGTCCACGCAAGAGTCGCCTTTCTTCATTAACTATGGGTTCCATCCCAGCAGCCTTCCCCTCTCCTCCCTCCCCTCTGGTGTTCCTGCAGCAGATACTTAAATCTCCAATCAACAAAACTCTTGGAAAAAGATTCAAAGAGCCTTGCAAGGGTCCGTCAAAAAACGCAAGCAGATCGGCGACGTCTGTGGGCCCAGAATACAAACCTGGAGACAAAGTTTGGCTATCTTCAAAAAGTATCAAGCTCAAAACTCCTTCCCAGAAGCTGGCTCCTAGATTCTTGGGTCCCTTCAAGGTCCTCGAACGGATCAACACGGTAGCATATCGACTTACGCTCCCTCCCACCATGAAGATACCCTCTGTGTTTCACGTGTCACTTCTGAAGCCATTTGTCCAAAATGTACATTTTCCGGACCGTCCTCGGAGACCCAATCCCATCGTAATACAAGGACAACAGGAATTCGAAGTCCATTCCATTCTTGATTCCCGTTGGGCCAGGGGCAGACTTCAGTTCCTCATTCATTGGAAGGGATATGGCCCGGAGGAACGTTCCTGGGTACCTTGTCATCATATTCATGCTCCAGCTCTTCTCAAACAATTTCGTCGGAAATTTCCTCACAAACCTTGGGAGGATTGTCCGGAGTCCGATCCTCAAGGGGGGGTACTGTAACGGATCGGGGGACATGCGCCTCTCAGTGGGTCCCCGTCACCACAGTACCCACGGCGGCTCTCTACCCCGGTTCCCCGCTCCCTCGGCCTCTCACCTGTCCCGCCCCCACACCGAGCCGTTCCTTCACGGCGCACGCCGCATCTTCACGCACGCGACCGGGGTGTGCGCGCGCACGGCAGCCTTACAGAGGGCGCGCGCACCCGATCTTATCAGCCCTCCCGCGCTGCTGGCGCCGCCCCCCGTCGGCTGCTGGCGATTGCCATGAATCACACCCCTGTCTCCCTCCCTGCTCACCTGGACCTATCCCTGCGTTCACCCACACAGGCCTCCGCTCCACCCCTTCCTACCATTGGCCCTCCTTCCTTTATAACCCCAGTCTGCCCTCTCCTTCCTCGCTCTGCATAGCTTCTCTGTGGCTCCAGTGTGCAGTGTCTATGCCCAGCTCTGCTCTCTGTTACAGCTCTTGTTCCTGTCCCTGCCCCTGTTTGGATACCTTTGGATTGATCTCGGCTCTTGTTTGACTACGTGTACCTCGCTACCCTTGGACTCTGCTTTGGACCTCACTACGCTGCTTTCTCCTGCCCCTGACCCACGGCTCTTGGACAATTACCCTCCGACTTCTGGCACCCCAGATTCAGCAAGTATATCGTTAACCCTTTCTCACCAGGCCCAGCAACGCATCTTACCACACTCCGGGCACGCCCTCACTGCTGTGGGTGCGTTATACCCTTACCCACCTCAGTACTGGGGACTGGCCAGGTCTGCGGGCATACAGGCGTTACACTGCCACAACATTTCGATGGGGTTTAGATCTGGATTTTGACTAGGCCATTCTAAAAAGCGGAATTTCTTCTTCTGCAGCCGTTCTTTTGTAGATCTGCTTGTATGTTTAAGATCATGGTCTTGTTGCATAACACACTTTCACTTCAGCTTCAGATCACGGACGGATGGCCTGACAGTCTCCTCTAGAATCTTCTGATACAATGCAAATTTCATGGTTGTGTCAATGTTGGCAAGAAAGCCGTCCAGGTCCTGAGGCAGCAAAGCAGCCCCAAACCATCACACTCCCACCACCATGCTTGGGATGAGGTTCTTGTTTTAACGTAGTTTTGGTTATTGTCAAACATAACGTTTCTCATCGAGGCCAAAAAGTTCTACCATTGACTTGTCTGTCCAGAGGACATTGTTCCAGAAGTCTTGTGGATCATCTATGTGCTCTTTGGTGAACTTCAGATGGGCAGCGATGTTCTTTTTAGATAGCAGTGGTTTCCTCCTGGCTATCCTTCCATGAACACCATTCTTGTTCAGTGTTTTGATGCACGCGCTCTGAAGTATGATGCTTTGCAGATGACGTAGGACACCATTGACAACGAAGGGGTATAAAGTTTGTTTTTATTGACGTTTGTTACTCCATGCAAAGCACTCTTAGGTGCGAAACGCGTTGGAGGATGTTTGCCTCCCTTTCTTTATGGCTCAAATAAAATAATTATTTTTGAGAGATGATTCTTGCGCTTGTTACTCCGCGTGGCCGTGCGCGGCTACGATTGTTTTCTTCCTCACTACTGCATGTTTTGGGCCTGTTTAAATAAACATGTTAAAATGACATTTAAAAAAGCTAGGAAAAAGATGGATGGTCTGAGGACGTGCTCAAGATAGGCCACGGAGAGATGAGACCGGGGGCATGGAGAGCAGAGGGATTGGGAAGAAAGCAGGGACATGGTGATGGGATGGTGGATGGGGCAGTGTGTGGGAGGTGGGGATGAGCTCAGGATAGGCAACGGAGAGATGAGACCGGGGGCATGGAGAGCAGTGGGATTGGAAAGAAAGCAGACCTGGTGATGGGATGGTGGATGGGGCAGTGTGTGGGAGGTGGGGATGAGCTCAGGATAGGCCACGGAGAGATGAGACCGGGGGCATGGAGAGCAGTGGGATTGGGAAGAAAGCAGAGACATGGTGGTGGGATGGTGGATGGGGCAGTGTGTGGGAGGTGGGGATGAGCTCAGGATAGGCCACGGAGAGATGAGACCGGGGGCATGGAGAGCAGTGGGATTGGGAAGAAAGCAGAGACATGGTGGTGGGATGGTGGATGGGGCAGTGTGTGGGAGGTGGGGATGAGCTCAGGATAGGCAATGGAGAGATGAGACCGGGGGCATGGAGAGCAGAGGGATTGGGAAGAAAGCAGACATGGTGATGGAATGGTGGATGGGGCAGTGTGTGGGAGGTGGGGATGAGCTCAGGATAGGCAATGGAGAGATGAGACCGGGGGCATGGAGAGCAGTGGGATTGAGAAGAAAGCAGAGACATGGTGATGGGATGGTGGATGGGGCAGTGTGTGGGAGGTGAGGATGAGCTCAGGATAGGCAATGGAGAGATGAGACCGGGGGCATGGAGAGCAGTGGGATTGGGAAGAAAGCAGAGACCTGGTGATGGGATGGTGGATGGGGCAGTGTGTGGGAGGTGGGGGTGAGCTCAGGATAGGCCACGGAGAGATGAGACCGGGGGCATGGAGAGCAGTGGGATTGGGAAGAACCTGGAACCCATTTCATGCAGAATGGTGATATCCTTGGTGTATGCGGGCGCCTGGAACCTATTTCTTGCAGAATGAATGGTGATATCCTTGGCGCCTGGAACTCATTTCTTTGTCTCTCTCGGATTTGCACTTCCTGCTTTTATATACAGGTTATTGTATATAGAACTCTGTATTTTAACGTATTCTTCTTTAAAACTCTGTATACTGTACATGGTTTGTGCTATATACAAAACAATATACATTCTAGTGCGGGGGGGGGGGGGAGGGGAGGGAGGATACTCCAGTCCTAGAGAGCACCAAACGGGTCAGGATTTCAGGATATCCCAGTTTCAGCACAGGTGGCTCAATCAGTGGCTCAGTCTTCAAGTGCACCACCTATGCTGAAGCAGGGATATCCTGAACGCCTGTTGGTGGGCCTTGAGGACTGGGGTTGGCTGCCCCGGTCTAGATCTAGGAATATACCTTCAGTCTGTATAATGTTTTAAGCAGTTCAACCTGTCTCAAGTTTTGCCGAGGACCAAAATGTTGGTCGCCTTCCATAAACTTTCCGATGTTCTGGCGCCTCATTTAGCCAAAATGTTTAAATGACAAATAAATGGGCCGATCCTCCTCTCCTAAACAGCCGGTTACCTGGGCCGTGCTTCTAGAGCCGCTTATCCGATCCTCCTCTTCTAAACAGCCGGTTACCCGGGCCGTGCTTCTAGAGCCGCTTATCCGATCCTCCTCTTCTAAACAGCCGGTTACCCGGGCCGTGCTTCTAGAGTCGGGTAGACTCACAGTATCACAGAAGAGTCACCGACCCCTCAAGCATTTACGTTAAAATAACACAGACAGTGGTACTCTCATTAAATGCAAGTACTTTATTACTGCTATTACACGGTGCTGAGCGCAGGTTACGGGAGGCGCAGTGCAAGGGTCTCATCCCTCCTACGGCTACGATACAAAGGTTGTCGTCTACATTAAATGTACTAGCAAGTAGAACACAGAAGAACCTCCTATGAAAGTTACAGCACACCGCCGGGGTCTGCGGGCGGGCCGCCGGGGTCTGCGGGCGGACCGCCGGGGTCTGCGGGCGGACCGCCGGGGTCTGCGGGCGGACCGCCGGGGTCTGCGGGCGGGGCAGGAAAGATTGCTGGTTCGATTCCAGCCTTAGTCACTTCTGACTCAGGGCAAATCCCTTTATCTTCACTGTGCCTCACTCGCCCTCCCATAGCTGCAGACGTTGCCGGGACTCCACCCCAGACATGGCTGCATCACCGCCTCCAGATCAGCTTTGGACTAGATCTACACTAGAACCAGTAACAGAATCCGGCAAATAACATGATTTCGGTGGCTTGATGGACTGCGGGGACATCCTATTGCTCCTATTAGCGCATGATTGGCAGCTGGTGACACAGCACACTACATAGTAACCCAACTTCTGCAGTGCACAGCGGTAGAACACATGGAAAGCATACAACAGAGACACAGAAGGTCCGAGGTTGAAATATCCGCCTCTTGTGACCCTGGGGAATTGCTTCTCTTCCATGACGTACATGCTCAGCAGACTGTTAGCTCCTCAGGTTAAGGCCCTTTGCCAAATAAGCCTAGACAACACCATCTCAAAGACAAAGAGTTCATTAGTTCAGGCATGTTAACCCTGTAACACGCTAATATGCCAAGAATCAATACATGGCCATGAGTTATGTACTGTATGTATTAAGTCACCGTTTCCTACAATGACTTTATAGTGTACGTACAGCACTGTATAATTGTAGTGAGTATCCCCAACCAAGGAGACGAGATGCAGATGAGATTTGGCATAGTGTTTTGTTGTTTGCTCCGGAGGATAATGTGAAACCCCAGCAGCACGGACACATTAACATGTAGATCATGGGTGATCTGGGCTTTCCCTGCGGTAGGAAGGACAGACTCCAGGCTGGTGATTTAACTTAGGGGGGGGGGGGTTTGTCACTTCCTGCCAGTTTAAGCCCCCACCAGTCCCTCCTACACAAGGTGACACATGGTAAAGATTTCTAAAAGATCTGCCTTTTGGGGTTCATCTTATTATCCCCCAAATATGTAAATATACAGATATCCTCTTTTAAAGCAGAGATTAAAACATGAATGCGTACTCTGGGCCGCACCTCGGGGAGTTTAGAAAGATTTAGCGGAGCACATATTACCCGAGACAGGCAGGGTCCTAATTCCCAAACCATATCCTCCTTTTACTACAGAACACCTCGTTCTGACAGGCTGTATGTTTAGGGATTTATACAGTATGTATCAAGCTGCTGGCGCTGATCCACTATACAGTATGTATCAAGCTGATCCACTATACAGTATGTATCAAGCTGCTGGCGCTGATCCACTATACAGTATGTATCAAGCTGCTGGCGCTGATCCACTATACAGTATGTATCAAGCTGCTGGCGCTGATCCACTATACAGTATACGAGACATTGCGGTTTTGATCTTTAGAGATGCAAACTTTGCTACTTTCCATGCTAACATTGCATCCAATCCTACACTAGTCCCTACTAATCCTACACTAGTCCCTACTAATCCTACACTAGTCCTTACTAACCCTACACTAGTCCCTACCAATCCTACACTAGTCCTTACTAATCCTACACTAGTCCCTACTAATCCTACACTAGTCCTTACTAACCCTACACTAGTCCCTACTAACCCTACACTAGTCCTTACTAACCCTACACTAGTCCCTACTAATCCTACACTAGTCCTTACTAACCCTACACTAGTCCCTACTAACCCTACACTAGTCCCTACACTAGTCCCTACTAATACCAGTGGAGCCAGACTAATGCTACCCTGACGTTAGGAGACGCAGCATGAAACCAATGATCTCATCAACTTTACGCAAATAATCGCTGAAACTCTACATACTAAGGGCTTATGCATTAAAACGGATAGTGCCGATAGGGAACCTGCACATACAAACTCAGGGACTCGAGTAGGAGTTTTCGTGCGGTAGTGTCCCAATGGGCACTATTTCAGTGTAATGAATAAACACACCTACATGTTAGAGGTGGGACACACACAGCAGCAGCACACGCTGACTCGTAGTGTGTGTGAGAGATGACATGCAGCAGAGCTTGTCTATACAATTTAACACGTAGCTCCAGGGGTTTGTTGGGGGAGAAAGGACTTCTGGGTAAAGCACGGGAAGATTCTGCTTTCCGATAGGTTAACCAACAACCCTCCCCTACCCACGCCGTTTGGCACAGTGTGTATAATAACCATTATCCATAGTTCTGGAAGTTAGTGGAATCGATGGCGTTCCCCATTAATGACTTTTGTACTTTAGAGTATTTGAGACATACGGTCGTGTGAAAAAGAAAGTGCACCCTCTCTGAATTCTATGGTTTTACATATCAGGGCATAACAACAATCACCTGTTCCTTAGCAGGTCTTAAAATTAGGTAAATACAACCTCAGATGAACAACAACACATGACATATTACACCGTGTGTGTGTGTGTGTGTGTGTGTGTGTGTGTGTACACATGACATATTACACCGTGTCATGATTTATTTAACAAAAATAAAGCCAAAATGGAGAAGCTATGTCTGAAAAACTAAGTACACCCTTACTGCTTCCATAGGAATTAAGATGCTAAGTAGCAGACAGGTGCTGCTAATCAAATGCCCTTGATTAATTGATCATCAGCAAGTGTGAACACCTCTACAAAAGCCGAAGTTTTAGCAGTTTACTGTTCTGGCGCATTCAGGTGTGTGTTAACACAATGCCAAGGAGGAAAGACATCAGCAATGATCTTAGAGAAGCAACTGTTGCTGCATCAATCTGGGAAGGGTTATAAGGTCATTTCCAAACAATTTAAAGTCCATCATTCTACAGTGAGAAAGATTATTCAAAAGTGGAAAACATTCAAGACAATTGACAAATCTTCCCAGGAGTGGACGTCCCAGAAAATTCACCCTAAGGTCAGACCGTGCAATGCTCAGAGAAATTGCAAAAAAAAAACAAAAGTTACATCTCAGACTCTACAGGCCTCAGTTAGCATGTTCAATGTTAAAGTTCATGACAGTACAATTAGAAGAAGACTGAACAAGTATGGTTTGTTTGGAAGGGTTGCCAGGAGAAAGACTCTTCTCTCTAAAAAGAACATGGCAGCACGGCTCAGGTTTGCAAAGTTGCATCTGAACAAACCACAAGACTTCTGGAACAATGTCCTTTGGACAGACGAGACCAAAGTGGAGATGTTTGGCAATAATGCACAGAGGCACGTTTGGCGAAAACCAAACACAGCATATCAACACAAACACCTCATACCAACTGTCAAGCACGGTGGTGGAGGGGTGATGATTTGAGCTTGTTTTGCAGCCACAGGACCTGGGAACCTTGCAGTCATTGAGTCGACCATGAGCTCCTCTGTATAACAAAGTATACTAGAGTCAAATGTGAGGCCCTCTGTCCGACAGCTAAAGCTTGGCCGAAATTGGGCCATGCAACAGGACAATGATCCCAAGCACACCAGCAAATCTACAACAGAATGGCTGAAAAGAAAAGAATCAAGGTGTTGCAATGGACCAGTCAAAGTCCAGACCTCAAACCGATTGAACTGCTATGGCTGGACCTTAAGAGAGCGGTGTATAAACAAATGCCCGCAAACCTCAATGAACTGAAGCAACGTTGTAAAGAAGAGTGGGCCAAAATTCCTCCACAACGATGTGAGAGACTGATAAAGTCATACAGAAAACGATTACTTCAAGTTATTGCTGCTAAAGGTGGTTCTACAAGCTATTGAATCATAAGGTGTACTTAGTTTTTCACACATGGCTTCTCCATTTTGGCTTTATTTTTGTTAAATAAATCATGACACGGTGTAATATGTCATGTGTACACACACACACACACACACACACACACACACACACACACACACACGGTGTAATATGTCATGTGTTGTTGTTCATCTGAGGTTGTATTTACCTAATTTTTAGACCTGCTAAGGAACAGATGATTGTTATTATGTCCTGATATGTAAAACCATGGAATTCAAAGAGGGTGTACTTTCTTTTTCACACCACTGTATGTGACTATGGACCTGCCTCTCTATACTCAGACCCCTCAGTGTCGGACCTGCCACTCTCTATACACAGACCCCTCAGTGCTGCACCTGTCCCTATACACAGGCCCCTCAGTGTCGGACCTGCCTCTCTATACACAGGTCCTTCAGTGTCGGACCTGCCTCTCTATACACAGGCCCCTCAGTGTCGGACCTGCCTCTCTATACACAGGCCCCTCAGTGCCGGACCTGCCTCTCAATACACAGGTCCTTCAGTGCCGGACCTGCCTCTCTATACACAGGTCCCTCAATGCCGGACCTGCCTCTCTATACACAGGTCCTTCGGTGCCGGACCTGTCCCTATACACAGGTCCCTCAGTGCCGGACCTGCCTCTATACACAGGCTCCTCAGTGCCAGACTTGTCCCTATACACAGGCCCCTCAGTGTCAGACCTGCCTCTCTATACACAGGCCCCTCAGTGTCGGACCTGCCTCTATACACAGGCCCCTCCGTGTCGGCCCTGTCCCTATACACAGGCCCCTCAGTGTCGGACCTGCCTCTCTATACACAGACCCCTCAGTGCTGCACCTGTCCCTATACACAGGCCCCTCAGTGTCGGACCTGTCCCTATACACAGGCTCCTCCGTGACGGACCTGCCTCTATACACAGGCCCCTCAGTGCCGGACCTGCCTCTATACACAGGTCCCTTCGTGTCGGACCTGTCCCTATACACAGGCCCCTCAGTGCCAGACCTATCCCTATACACAGGTCCCTCAGTGCCGGACCAGCCTCTCTATACACAGGCCCCTCAGTGTCGGACCTGTCCCTATACACAGGCCCCTCAGTGTCGGACCTGTCCCTATACACAGGTCCCCCAGTGCCGGACCTGCCCATTGAGTGCAGGGTTACCTGCCTCTATACACAGGTCCCTTCGTGTCGGACCTGTCCCTATACACAGGCCCCTCAATGCCGGACCTGTCCCTATACACAGGTCCCTCAGTGCCGGACCTGCCTCTCTATACACAGGCCCCTCAGTGTCGGCCCTGTCCCTATACACAGGCCCCTCAGTGTCGGCCCTGTCCCTATACACAGGCCCCTCAGTGTTGGCCCTGTCCCTATACACAGGCCCCCCAGTGCCGGGTTATTGCCCCTCCGTTTAGTGACAAATGAACAGAAGATGGGTAATGTTACCGAGGTGCAGGTTTTGGTGCCGCGTTAGGATATGTCATGCGCTTGTGTAGCTGTAATACACAGACCCTTGCCAGCTCTGCCATGTGTTCTCCTTGCCCGCTGGTCTGTAACACACAGTGACAGACTATGAAAAAGGTGCCTCTGTACTGTAACACTAGCTGCAGTTATCAGAGGGAGCAGGTACAGGCTTCTCCGCCACCATTCTACAAACAGAAGCAGCTTTAGGCAATGGAAGTGTGTAGTCCTACTCAGTATTGCTTCATATTGCAGTATGTCCGTTGTTATGAAGGTATGAAACATTAACAATGGCTTTAAATGTTTTTTTATCCACAAAATGCCATGCTCATGGTGTGCGCCCGATACTTCAGCGAGCTCCAAAAACCAGCCAAATCCAAAGCATACCCTTCCCTGGTGCAACCGAGACTCGGACACGAGGCAGCTTAGGGGTTAATATGACTGAATCCCCGACTGAATCTTTTTCCAGCACATGTACAAGGCGTTTATTCTGTGCGTGTTCTGGTGGCGTATAAAGGTGGAGTTGCAGGTGAAACGTTTGCCGCACTCCACGCACTCGTGCGGCTTCTCCTCCATGTGGCTCAGCTGGTGTTTGATGAGCAGGGAGCCGCGGTTGAAGCTTTTTCCGCAGTCGGCGCAGTTATGGGGCGATTTGGCCTTGTGGATCTTGCGATGCCGTTGGAAATCGGAGCTGCGCAGGAAGCTCTTGTCGCACTCTGCACAGGTGTAGGGCCGCTCACCTGTGTGGGTCCTATTGTGGATCACTAGGGTCGAGCTGCGACTGAAGCTTTTCCCGCAGTCAAGACAGGTGTAGGGTTTCTCTCCACTGTGGATCCTCTGGTGGTTGACAAGGTGTGGGTGCTGGATGAAGCTTTTCCCACACTCCAAGCACATGTATGGCTTCTCTCCGGTGTGGGTCCTCATGTGCATGGTGAGGTAAGTGCACCGGCTGAAGCACTTCCCACACTCTGAGCAGGTGTAGGGTTTCTCCCCCGTATGTGACCTCTGATGGTTCTTGTACTCCGAGATTTGGATGAACCTTTTCCCACAGTCATTGCACATGTACGGCCTCTCCCCTGTGTGGGTTTTCATGTGCCTAAGGTGAGCCGATTTGCACGGGCTTCCTTTGCCACAGTCATCACAGATAAAGGCATCCGGCTTAGGTGGTGCCCTCCGCCGTTTCCTGGGAGGCTTCTTCTTCACCGGTTCCTCTGTATTGTCGCAAGTGCTGATTTTATTATCGGTTTGTGTATCCAATGTCTCTGCTTCTTGGGCTTCCTTGGCCTTCGATGTAGTCTTCTTCCTGTTACCGGAACATGTCTCTGGTGGCTGGATCTTGGCTTTGTTTTTGTTAATGCTGCTCATTTCTAGTGCTTTGGGTTCCTCTCCTCTGGTCACTTGGGACTTCTTTCTCCTCGAGGGGCTCATGAATGTCTTGGTTTTGTTCCAGGGCTGGGGAACGTGGAGGTCCTCTGGTGTTCAAAGTGGCCCGTCCTGTTTATAATTCATGGAACCATCACCTGCAGCAGAACAATAAAAGCACTTAGCAGGAAAGTAAATAAACAGGACATGTCAATACAAACAGATCTAACCCCCGAACCCGCAAGGATGGTGAGGAAGATTGGAAATATTCTGCTATGGATAATATAAATTCCACATGGGGGGGAGTGGGGAGGGGAGAGTGATACCATTCAGGAGCTCCAGGAATAAAAAGTAATCCTGGCCAAACAGCTTACAATCTAACACACTAACAGCAGATACACACACACATTTACAATCTAACACACAATAACAGCAGATATACACACATTTACAATCTAAGCACACAATAACAGCAGATACACACACACACATTTACGATCCAACACACAACAGTAGATATACACACACATTTACAATCTAACACAATAACAACAGATATACACACACATTTACGATCCAACACAAAATAACAGCAGATATACACACATTTACAATTTAATACACAATAACAGCAGATATACACACATTTACAATTTAACACACAATAACAGCAGATATACACACATTTACAATCTAACACACAATAACAGCAGATACACACACACACACACACACACACACATATTTACGATCCAACACACAACAGTAGATATACACACACATTTACAATCTAACACACAATAACAACAGATATACACACACATTTACGATCCAACACACAATAACAGCAGATATACACACATTTACAATTTAACACACAATAACAGCAGATATACACACATTTACAATCTCCGTGCACAACTAAGAAGGGGATACCATGGAGTTTGGCGAGACCTTTTACGCATAGATGAGGAAAGCCGGCTTTTGCTTAGAGGCTTGTATGGAGAAAGCCCTAGAACAAGCCGGCTTCTCAATACAAGTCAATGGGTCCTCCTCAGAAGAAGGTCCTCTCCCATTCACCCCACTCTGTGCAGTGGGAAGGCCCAGGCCTAGACCCGCTCAGCTCTGACATTGGTAAGGGACAAAGCATATACATTCTGTGCCCCCCCCCCCATCAGATCGTTATAAAAATTAGCTAATGGGTAGAGAGTCTTTGAATCCATCTTTCGGCCACAAACTTGTCACCATTTTGGATTTTCCTCCAATTCATTTGACTTACTAAATCTCCCGTGAGTGGATCTCTGCCTGCCAACTCATCCATGGTCCGTGTGAGGCCTGTTCATAAGACGGGGATGTAACAGGGTGCCTTCCTGTGTAACTAGCAGCGAAACCTGTGTGCGCAGAGCTTGAGCCCAGCACTGAGCAGGTTAATTCAGAGCAGACTGTCCTAATTAACCTGCTCAGCTGGCTCGATACTCCTTTAAAAATCCTGCAGCATTCACTGCAAAGAGATCTCTAGTGCAGGGAGACACCCCGGGACAGCCGGAGAGATCACACGGAGACTACGTCTCTCTCACCCAGGGAGACACCCTGAGACTGCCGGAGAGATCACGCAGAGACTACGTCTCTCTCACCCAGGGAGACACCCTGAGACTGCTGGAGAGATCACACGGAGACTACGTCTCTTTCACCCAGGGAGACACCCTGAGACTGCCGGAGAGATCACGCAGAGACTACGTCTCTTTCACCCAGGGAGACACCCTGAGACTGCCGGAGAGATCACGCAGAGACTACGTCTCTCTCACCCAGGGAGACACCCTGAGACTGCCGGAGAGATCACGCAGAGACTACGTCTCTCTTACCCAGGGAGACACCCTGAGACTGCCGGAGAGATCACGCAGAGACTACGTCTCTCTCACCCAGGGAGACACCCTGAGACTGCTGGAGAGATCACACAGAGACTATGTCTCTCACCCAGGGAGACACCCTGAGACTGCCGGAGAGATCAAGCAGAGACTACGTCTCTCTCACCCAGGGAGACACCCTGAGACTGCTGGAGAGATCAAGCAGAGACTACGTCTCTCTCACCCAGGGAGACACCCTGAGACTGCCGGAGAGATCACAAGGAGACTACGTCTCTCTCACCAAGGGAGACACCCTGAGACTGCCGGAGAGATCACGCAGAGACTACGTCTCTTTCACCCAGGGAGACACCCTGAGACTGCCGGAGGGATCACGCAGAGACTACGTCTCTCTCACCCAGGGAGACACCCTGAGACTGCCGGAGAGATCACGCAGAGACTACGTCTCTCTTACCCAGGGAGACACCCTGAGACTGCTGGAGAGGTCACGCAGAGACTACGTCTCTCTCACCCAGGGAGACACCCTGAGACTGCCGGAGAGATCACGCAGAGACTACGTCTCTCTCACCCAGGGAGACACCCTGAGACTGCCGGAGAGATCACGCAGAGACTACGTCTCTCTCACCCAGGGAGACACCCTGAGACTGCCGGAGAGATCACGCAGAGACTACGTCTCTCTCACCCAGGGAGACACCCTGAGACTGCCGGAGAGATCACGCAGAGACTACGTCTTTTTCACCCAGGGAGACACACTGAGACTGCCGGAGAGATCACGCAGAGACTACGTCTCTCTCACCCAGGGAGACACCCTGAGACTGCTGGAGAGATCACACGGAGACTACGTCTCTCTCACCCAGGGAGACACCCTGAGACTGCTGGAGAGATCACGCAGAGACTACGTCTCTCTCACCCAGGGAGACACCCTGAGACTGCTGGAGAGATCACACGGAGACTACGTCTCTCTCACCCAGGGAGTCACCCTGAGACTGCTGGAGAGATCACGCAGTGACTACGTCTCTCTCACCCAGGGAGACACCCTGAGACTGCTGGAGAGATCACGCAGAGACTACGTCTCTCTCACCCAGGGAGACACCCTGAGACTGCCGGAGAGATCACGCAGAGACTACGTCTCTCTCACCCAGGGAGACACCCTGAGACTGCTGGAGAGATCACACGGAGACTACGTCTCTCTCACCCAGGGAGACACCCTGAGACGGCCGGAGAGATCACACGGAGACTACGTCTCTCTCACCCAGGGAGACACCCTGACACTGCCGGAGAGATCACGCAGAGACTACGTCTCTCTCACCCAGGGAGACACCCTGGGACTGCCGGAGAGATCACGCAGAGACTACGTCTCTCTCACCCAGGGAGACACCCTGAGACTGCCGGAGAGATCACACAGAGACTACGTCTCTCTCACCCAGGGAGACACCATGAGACTGCCGGAGAGATCACACGGAGACTACTGCACCGACACACTTTATTCGAGCAAATACCCGGTATGTACCTGGCAGATACCTGGAATGCGCCGCTCCTCACCTCTGACAAGCCCCGTTGCATTTGCCTTCCCAGCCTGGGTTCATGCCTGGCTGATGGGCGGCTGATCGTCTCTCTCACCCAGGGAGACACCCTGAGACTGCTGGAGAGATCACGCAGTGACTACGTCTCTCTCACCCAGGGAGACGCCCCGGGACTTCCGGAGAGATCACGCAGAGACTACGTCTCTCTCACCCAGGGAGACACCCTGAGACTGCTGGAGAGATCACGCAGTGACTACGTCTCTCTCACCCAGGGAGACACCCTGGGACTGCCGGAGAGATCACGCAGAGACTACGTCTCTCTCACCCAGGGAGACACCCTGAGACTGCTGGAGACATCACACAGAGACTACGTCTCTCTCACCCAGGGAGACACCCTGGGACTGCCGGAGAGATCACACAGAGACTACGTCTCTCTCACCCAGGGAGACACCCTGAGACTGCAGGAGAGATCACGCAGAGACTACGTCTCTCTCACCCAGGGAGACACCCTGAGACTGCCGGAGAGATCACGCAGAGACTACGTCTCTCTCACCCAGGGAGACACCCCGAGACTGCCGGAGAGATCACGCAGAGACTACGTCTCTCTCACCCAGGGAGACACCCTGAGACTGCCGGAGAGATCACACAGAGACTACGTCTCTCTCACCCAGGGAGACACCCTGAGACTGCCGGAGAGATCACGCAGAGACTACGTCTCTCTCACCCAGGGAGACACCCTGAAACTGCCGGTGAGATCACACAGAGACTACGTCTCTCTCACCCAGGGAGACACCCTGAGACTGCCGGAGAGATCACACAGAGACTACGTCTCTCTCACCCAGGGAGACACCCTGAGACTGCCGGAGAGATCACACAGAGACTACGTCTCTCTCACCCAGGGAGACACCCTGAGACTGCCGGAGAGATCACACAGAGACTACGTCTCTCTCACCCAGGGAGACACCCTGAAACTGCCGGAGAGATCACGCAGAGACTACGTCTCTCTCACCCAGGGAGACACCCTGAGACTGCTGGAGAGATTACACGGAGACTACGTCTCTCTCACCCAGGGAGACACCCTGAGACTGCCGGAGAGATCACACGGAGACTACGTCTCTCTCACCCAGGGAGACACCCTGAGACTGCCGGAGAGATCACACGGAGACTACGTCTCTCTCACCCAGGGAGACACCCTGAGACTGCCGGAGAGATCACACGGAGACTACGTCTCTCTCACCCAGGGAGACACCCTGAGACTGCCGGAGAGATCACGCAGAGACTACGTCTCTCTCACCCAGGGAGACACCCCGAGACTGCCGGAGAGATCACGCAGAGACTACGTCTCTCTCACCCAGGGAGACACCCTGAGACTGCCGGAGAGATCACACAGAGACTACGTCTCTCTCACCCAGGGAGACACCCTGAGACTGCCGGAGAGATCACGCAGAGACTACGTCTCTCTCACCCAGGGAGACACCCTGAAACTGCCGGTGAGATCACACAGAGACTACGTCTCTCTCACCCAGGGAGACACCCTGAGACTGCCGGAGAGATCACACAGAGACTACGTCTCTCTCACCCAGGGAGACACCCTGAGACTGCCGGAGAGATCACACAGAGACTACGTCTCTCTCACCCAGGGAGACACCCTGAGACTGCCGGAGAGATCACACAGAGACTACGTCTCTCTCACCCAGGGAGACACCCTGAAACTGCCGGAGAGATCACGCAGAGACTACGTCTCTCTCACCCAGGGAGACACCCTGAGACTGCTGGAGAGATTACACGGAGACTACGTCTCTCTCACCCAGGGAGACACCCTGAGACTGCCGGAGAGATCACACGGAGACTACGTCTCTCTCACCCAGGGAGACACCCTGAGACTGCCGGAGAGATCACACGGAGACTACGTCTCTCTCACCCAGGGAGACACCCTGAGACTGCCGGAGAGATCACACGGAGACTACGTCTCTCTCACCCAGGGAGACACCCTGAGACTGCCGGAGAGATCACACAGAGACTACGTCTCTCTCACCCAGGGAGACACCCTGAAACTGCCGGAGAGATCACGCAGAGACTACGTCTCTCTCACCCAGGGAGACACCCTGAGACTGCTGGAGACATCACACAGAGACTACGTCTCTCTCACCCAGGGAGACACCCTGAGACTGCCGGAGAGATCACGCAGAGACTACGTCTCTCTCACCCAGGGAGACACCCTGAGACTGCCGGAGAGATCACACAGAGACTACGTCTCTCTCACCCAGGGAGACACCCTGAGACTGCCGGAGAGATCACACGGAGACTACGTCTCTCTCACCCAGGGAGACACCCTGAGACTGCCGGAGAGATCACACGGAGACTACGTCTCTCTCACCCAGGGAGACACCCTGAGACTGCTGGAGAGATTACACGGAGACTACGTCTCTCTCACCCAGGGAGACACCCTGAAACTGCCGGAGAGATCACGCAGAGACTACGTCTCTCTCACCCAGGGAGACACCCTGAGACTGCCGGAGAGATCACGCAGAGACTACGTCTCTCTCACCCAGGGAGACACCCTGAAACTGCCGGAGAGATCACGCAGAGACTACGTCTCTCTCACCCAGGGAGACACCCTGAGACTGCTGGAGACATCACACAAAGACTACGTCTCTCTCACCCAGGGAGACACCCTGAGACTGCCGGAGAGATCACGCAGAGACTACGTCTCTCTCACCCAGGGAGACACCCTGAGACTGCTGGAGAGATCACGCAGAGACTACGTCTCTCTCACCCAGGGAGACACCCTGAAACTGCCGGAGAGATCACGCAGAGACTACGTCTCTCTCACCCAGGGAGACACCCTGAAACTGCCGGAGAGATCACGCAGAGACTACGTCTCTCTCACCCAGGGAGACACCCTGAGACTGCTGGAGAGATCACACAGAGACTACATCTCTCTCACCCAGGGAGACACCCTGAGACTGCCGGAGAGATCACACGGAGACTACGTCTCTCTCACCCAGGGAGACACCCTGAGACTGCCGGAGAGATCACACAGAGACTACGTCTCTCTCACCCAGGGAGACACCCTGAGACTGCCGGAGAGATCACGCAGAGACTACGTCTCTCTCACCCAGGGAGACACCCTGAGACTGCCGGAGAGATCACGCAGAGACTACGTCTCTCTCACCCAGGGAGACACCCTGAAACTGCCGGAGAGATCACGCAGAGACTACGTCTCTCTCACCCAGGGAGACACCCTGAGACTGCTGGAGAGATCATGCAGAGACTACGTCTCTCTCACCCAGGGAGACACCCTGAGACTGCTGGAGACATCACGCAGAGACTACGTCTCTCTCACCCAGGGAGACACCCTGAGACTGCCGGAGAGATCACGCAGAGACTACGTCTCTCTCACGCAGAGACTACGTCTCTCTCACGCAGGGAGACACCCTGAGACTGCTGGAGAGATCACGCAGAGACTACGTCTCTCTCACCCAGGGAGACACCCTGAGACTGCCGGAGAGATCACGCAGAGACTACGTCTCTCTCACCCAGGGAGACACCCTGAGACTGCCGGAGAGATCACGCAGAGACTACGTCTCTCTCACCCAGGGAGACACCCTGAGACTGCCGGAGAGATCACGCAGAGACAACGTCTCTCTCACCCAGGGAGACACCCTGAGACTGCCGGAGAGATCACGCAGAGACTACGTCTCTCTCACCCAGGGAGACACCCTGAGACTGCTGGAGAGATCACGCGGAGACTACGTCTCTCTCACCCAGGGAGACACCCTGAGACTGCCGGAGAGATCACAGAGACTACGTCTCTCTCACCCAGGGAGACACCCTGAGACTGCTGGAGAGATCACACCTCTCTCACCCAGGGAGACACCGAGACTGCTGGAGAGATCACACAGAGACTAAGTCTCTCTCACCCAGGGAGACACCCTGAGACTGCTGGAGAGATCACACAGAGACTACGTCTCTCTCACCCAGGGAGACACCCTGAGAATGCTGGAGACATCATGCAGAGACTACGTCTCTCTCACCCAGGGAGACACCCTGAGACTGCTGGAGAGATCACACGGAGACTACATCTCTCTCACCCAGGGACACACCCTGAGACTGCTGGAGACATCATGCAGAGACTACGTCTCTCTCACCCAGGGAGACACCCTGAGACTGCTGGAGAGATCACGCAGAGACTACGTCTCTCTCACTCAGGGAGACAGCCTGAGACTGCTGGAGAGATCACGCAGAGACTACGTCTCTCTCACCCAGGGAGACACCCTGAGACTGCCGGAGAGATCACGCGGAGACTACATCTCTCTCACCCAGGGAGACACCCTGAGACTGCTGGAGAGATCACGCAGAGACTAAGTCTCTCTCACCCAGGGAGACAGCCTGAGACTGCCGGAGAGATCACGCGGAGACTACGTCTCTCTCACCCAGGGAGACACCCTGAGACTGCTGGAGAGATCACACGGAGACTACATCTCTCTCACCCAGGGAGACACCCTGAGACTGCCGGAGAGATCACAGAGACTACGTCTCTCTCACCCAGGGAGACACCCTGAGACTGCCGGAGAGATTACACAGAGACTACGTCTCTCTCACCCAGGGAGACACCCTGAGACTGCTGGAGAGATCACACCTCTCACCCAGGGAGACACCGAGACTGCTGGAGAGATCACACAGAGACTAAGTCTCTCTCACCCAGGGAGACACCCTGAGACTGCCGGAGAGATCACGCAGAGACTACGTCTCTCTCACCCAGGGAGACACCCTGAGACTGCCGGAGAGATCACGCAGAGACTACGTCTCTCTCACCCAGGGAGACACCCTGAGACTGCCGGAGAGATCACGCAGAGACTACGTCTCTCTCACCCAGGGAGACACCCTGAGACTGCCGGAGAGATCACGCAGAGACTACGTCTCTCTCACCCTGGGAGACACCCTGAGACTGCCGGAGAGATCACACAGAGACTACATCTCTCTCACCCAGGGAGACACCCTGAGACTGCCGGAGAGATCACGCAGAGACTACGTCTCTCTCACCCGGGGAGACACCCTGAGACTGCCGGAGAGATCACGCAGAGACTACGTCTCTCTCACCCGGGGAGACACCCTGAGACTGCCGGAGAGATCACGCAGAGACTACGTCTCTCTCACCCAGGGAGACACCCTGAGACTGCTGGAGAGATCACGCAGAGACTACGTCTCTCTCACCCAGGGAAACACCCTGAGACTGCCGGAGAGATCACACAGAGACTACGTCTCTCTCACCCAGGGAGACACCCTGAGACTGCCGGAGAGATCACGCAGAGACTACGTCTCTCTCACCCAGGGAGACACACTGAGACTGCTGGAGAGATCACACAGAGACTACGTCTCTCTCACCCAGGGAGACACCCCGGGACTTCCGGAGAGATCACGCAGAGACTACGTCTCTCTCACCCAGGGAGACACCCTGAGACGGCCGGAGAGATCACACGGAGACTACGTCTCTCTCACCCAGGGAGACACCCTGAGACTGCTGGAGAGATCACAGAGACTACGTCTCTCTCACCCAGGGAGACACCCTGAGACTGCCGGAGAGATCACACGGAGACTACGTCTCTCTCACCCAGGGAGACAACCTGAGACTGCCGGAGAGATCACGCAGAGACTACGTCTCTCTCACCCAGGGAGACACCCTGAGACTGCTGGAGAGATCACACAGAGACTACGTCTCTCTCACCCAGGGAGACACCCTGAGACTGCTGGAGAGATCACACAGAGACTACGTCTCTCTCACCCAGGGAGACACCCCGGGACTTCCGGAGAGATCACGCAGAGACTACGTCTCTCTCACCCAGGGAGACACCCTGAGACGGCCGGAGAGATCACACGGAGACTACGTCTCTCTCACCCAGGGAGACACCCTGAGACTGCCGGAGAGATCACACGGAGACTACATCTCTCTCACCCAGGGAGACACCCTGAGACTGCTGGAGAGATCACACAGAGACTACGTCTCTCTCACCCAGGGAGACACCCTGAGACTGCTGGAGAGATCACACGGAGACTACGTCTCTCTCACCCAGGGAGACACCCTGAAACTGCCGGAGAGATCACACAGAGACTACGTCTCTCTCACCCAGGGAGACACCCTGAGACTGCTGGAGAGATCACACGGAGACTACGTCTCTCTCACCCAGGGAGACACCCTGAAACTGCCGGAGAGATCACACAGAGACTACGTCTCTCTCACCCATGGAGACACCCTGAGACTGCTGGAGAGATCACACGGAGACTACGTCTCTCTCACCCAGGGAGACACCCTGAAACTGCCGGAGAGATCACGCAGAGACTACGTCTCTCTCACCCAGGGAGACACCCTGAGACTGCTGGAGACATCACACAGAGACTACGTCTCTCTCACCCAGGGAGACACCCTGAGACTGCGGGAGACATCACGCAGAGACTACGTCTCTCTCACCCAGGGAGACACCCTGAGACTGCGGGAGAGATCACGCGGAGACTACGTCTCTCTCACCCAGGGAGACACCCTGAGACTGCTGGAGAGATCACACGGAGACTACGTCTCTCTCACCCAGGGAGACACCCTGAAACTGCCGGAGAGATCACGCAGAGACTACGTCTCTCTCACCCAGGGAGACACCCTGAAACTGCCGGAGAGATCACGCAGAGACTACGTCTCTCTCACCCAGGGAGACACCCTGAGACTGCTGGAGAGATCACACAGAGACTACGTCTCTCTCACCCAGGGAGACACCCTGAGACTGCTGGAGAGATCACACAGAGACTACGTCTCTCTCACCCAGGGAGACACCCTGAAACTGCCGGAGAGATCATGCAGAAACTACGTCTCTCTCACCCAGGGAGACACCCTGAGACTGCCGGAGAGATCACACGGAGACTACGTCTCTCTCACCCAGGGAGACACCCTGAGACTGCTGGAGAGATCACGCAGAGACTACGTCTCTCTCACCCAGGGAGACACCCTGAGACGGCCGGAGAGATCATGCAGAGACTACGTCTCTCTCACCCAGGGAGACACCCTGAGACTGCTGGAGACATCACGCAGAGACTACGTCTCTCTCACCCAGGGAGACACCCTGAGACTGCTGGAGAGATCACACGGAGACTACGTCTCTCTCACCCAGGGAGACACCCTGAGACTGCTGGAGAGGTCACGCAGAGACTACGTCTCTCTCACCCAGGGAGACACCCTGAGACTGCCGGAGAGATCACGCAGAGACTACGTCTCTCTCACCCAGGGAGACACCCTGAGACTGCCGGAGAGATCACGCAGAGACTACGTCTCTCTCACCCAGGGAGACACCCTGAGACTGCGGGAGAGATCACGCAGAGACTACGTCTCTCTCACCCAGGGAGACACCCTGAGACTGCCGGAGAGATCACGCGGAGACTACGTCTCTCTCACCCAGGGAGACTCCCTGAGACTGCTGGAGAGATCACGCGGAGACTACGTCTCTCTCACCCAGGGAGACACCCTGAGACTGCCGGAGAGATCACACAGAGACTACGTCTCTCTCACCCAGGGAGACACCCTGAGACTGCTGGAGAGATCACGCAGAGACTACGTCTCTCTCACCCAGGGAGACACCCTGAGACTGCCGGAGAGATCACGCAGAGACTACGTCTCTCTCACCCAGGGAGACACCCTGAGACTGCCGGAGAGATCACACGGAGACTACGTCTCTCTCACCCAGGGAGACACCCTGAGACTGCCGGAGAGATCACACGGAGACTACGTCTCTCTCACCCAGGGAGACACCCTGAGACTGCCGGAGAGATCACGCGGAGACTACGTCTCTCTCACCCAGGGAGACACCCTGAGACGGCCGGAGAGATCACACGGAGACTACGTCTCTCTCACCCAGGGAGACACCCTGAGACTGCTGGAGAGATCACGCAGAGACTACGTCTCTCTCACCCAGGGAGACACCCTGAGACTGCCGGAGAGATCACGCAGAGACTACGTCTCTCTCACCCAGGGAGACACCCTGAGACTGCCGGAGAGATCACGCAGAGACTACGTCTCCCTCACCCAGGGAGACAACCTGAGACTGCTGGAGAGATCACACGGAGACTACGTCTCTCTCACCCAGGGAGACACCCTGGGACTGCTGGAGAGATCACGCAGAGACTACGTCTCTCTCACCCAGGGAGACACCCTGAGACTGCCGGAGAGATCACACGGAGACTACGTCTCTCTCACCCAGGGAGACACCCTGGGACTGCTGGAGAGATCACGCAGAGACTACGTCTCTCTCACCCAGGGAGACACCCTGAGACTGCCGGAGAGATCACACGGAGACTACGTCTCTCTCACCCAGGGAGACACCCTGGGACTGCTGGAGAGATCACGCAGAGACTACGTCTCTCTCACCCAGGGAGACACCCTGAGACTGCCGGAGAGATCACGCAGAGACTACGTCTCTCTCACCCAGGGAGACACCCTGAGACAGCCGGAGAGATCACACGGAGACTACGTCTCTCTCACCCAGGGAGACACCCTGACACTGCTGGAGAGATCACGCAGAGAATACGTCTCTCTCACCCAGGGAGACACCCAGAGACTGACGGAGAGATCACGTGGAGACTACGTCTCTCTCACCCAGGGAGACACCGAGACTGCTGGAGAGGTCACACAGAGACTACGTCTCTATCACCCAGGGAGACACCCTGAGACTGCTGGAGAGATCACGTGGAGACTACGTCTCTCTCACCCAGGGAGACACCGAGACTGCTGGAGAGGTCACACAGAGACTACGTCTCTCTCACCCAGGGAGACACCCTGAGACTGCTGGAGAGATCACACGGAGACTACGTCTCTCTCACCCAGAGACAACCTGAGACTGCTGGAGAGATCACGCAGAGACTACGTCTCTCTCACCCAGGGAGACACCCTGAGACTGCTGGAGAGATCACACAGAGACAATATCTCTCTCACGCAGGGAGACACCCCGGGACAGCCGGAGAGATCACGCAGAGACTACGTCTCTCTCACCCAGGGAGACACCCTGAGACTGCTGGAGAGATCACACGGAGACTACGTCTCTCTCACCCAGGGAGACACCCTGAGACTGCCGGAGAGATCACACAGAGACTACGTCTCTCACCCAGGGAGACACCCTGAGACTGCCGGAGAGATCACACAGAGACTACGTCTCTCTCACCCAGGGAGACACCTTGAGACTGATGGAGAGATCACGCAGAGACTACGTCTCTCTCACCCAGGGAGACACCCTGAGACTGCCGGAGAGATCACACAGAGACTACGTCTCTCTCACCCAGGGAGACACCTTGAGACTGATGGAGAGATCACGCAGAGACTACGTCTCTCTCACCCAGGGAGACACCCTGAGACTGCTGGAGAGATCACACGGAGACTACGTCTCTCTCACCCAGGGAGACACCTTGAGACTGATGGAGAGATCACGCAGAGACTACGTCTCTCTCACCCAGGGAGAAACCCTGACACTGCCAGAGAGATCACGCGGAGACTACGTCTCTCTCACCCAGGGAGACACCCTGAGACTGCCGGAGAGATCACGCGGAGACTACGTCTCTCTCACCCAGGGAGACTCCCTGAGACTGCTGGAGAGATCACACGGAGACTATGTCTCTCTCACCAAGGGAGACACCCTGAGACTGCTGGAGAGATCACGCAGAGACTACGTCTCTCTCACCCAGGGAGACACCCTGAGACTGCCGGAGAGATCACACGGAGACTACGTCTCTCTCACCCAGGGAGACACCCTGAGACTGCCGGAGAGATCACGCAGAGACAACGTCTCTCTCACCCAGGGAGACACCCTGAGACTGCCGGAGAGATCACACGGAGACTACGTCTCTCTCACCCAGGGAGACACCCTGAGACTGCCGGAGAGATCACGCAGAGACAACGTCTCTCTCACCCAGGGAGACACCCTGAGACTGCCGGAGAGATCACACAGAGACTACGTCTCTCTCACCCAGGGAGACACCCTGAGACTGCCGGAGAGATCACACAGAGACTACGTCTCTCACCCAGGGAGACACCCTGAGACTGCCGGAGAGATCACACAGAGACTACGTCTCTCACCCAGGGAGACACCCTGAGACTGCCGGAGAGATCACGCAGAGACTACGTCTCTCTCACCCAGGGAGACACCCTGAGACTGCCGGAGAGATCACGCAGAGACTACGTCTCTCTCACCCAGGGAGACACCCTGAGACTGCCGGAGAGATCACGCAGAGACTACGTCTCTCTCACCCAGGGAGACACCCTGAGACTGCCGGAGAGATCACGCAGAGACTACGTCTCTCTTACCCAGGGAGACACCCTGAGACTGCCGAAGAGATCACGCAGAGACTACGTCTCTCTCACCCAGGGAGACACCCTGAGACTGCCGGAGAGATCACGCAGAGACTACGTCTCTCTCACCCAGGGAGACACCCTGAGACTGCCGGAGAGATCACGCAGAGACTACGTCTCTCTCACCCAGGGAGACACCCTGAGACTGCCGGAGAGATCACGCAGAGACTACGTCTCTCTCACCCAGGGAGACACCCTGAGACTGCCGGAGAGATCACGCAGAGACTACGTCTCTCTCACCCATGGAGACACCCTGAGACGGCCGGAGAGATCACACAGAGACTACGTCTCTCTCACCCAGGGAGACACCCTGAGACTGCTGGAGAGATCACGCAGAGACTACGTCTCTCTCACCCAGGGAGACACCCTGGGACTGCTGGAGAGATCACACGGAGACTACGTCTCTCACCCAGGGAGACACCCTGAGACTGCTGGAGAGATCACACGGAGACTACGTCTCTCACCCAGGGAGACACCCTGAGACTGCTGGAGAGATGGAGAGATCACGCAGAGACTACGTCTCTCTCACCCAGGGAGACACCCTGAGACTGCTGGAGAGATCACACAGAGACTACGTCTCTCTCACCCAGGGAGACACCCTGAGACTGCTGGAGAGATCACACGGAGACTACGTCTCTCTCACCCAGAGACAACCTGAGACTGCTGGAGAGATCACGCAGAGACTACATCTCTCTCACCCAGGGAGACACCCTGAGACTGCCGGAGAGATCACGCAGAGACTACGTCTCTCTCACCCAGTGAGACACCCTGAGACTGCCGGAGAGATCACGCAGAGACTACATCTCTCTCACCCAGGGAGACACCCTGAGACTGCCGGAGAGATCACGCAGAGACTACGTCTCTCTCACCCAGGGAGACACCCCGGGACTGCCGGAGAGATCATGCGGAGACTACGTCTCTCTCACCCAGGGAGACACCCTGAGACTGCTGGAGAGATCACACAGAGACTACGTCTCTCTCACCCAGGGAGACACCCTGAGACTGCTGGAGAGATCACACGGAGACTACGTCTCTCTCACCCAGAGACAACCTGAGACTGCTGGAGAGATCACGCAGAGACTACATCTCTCTCACCCAGGGAGACACCCTGAGACTGCCGGAGAGATCACGCAGAGACTACGTCTCTCTCACCCAGTGAGACACCCTGAGACTGCCGGAGAGATCACGCAGAGACTACATCTCTCTCACCCAGGGAGACACCCTGAGACTGCCGGAGAGATCACGCAGAGACTACGTCTCTCTCACCCAGGAAGACACCCTGAGACTGCTGGAGAGATCACACGGAGACTACGTCTCTCTCACCCAGGGAGACACCCTGAGACTGCCGGAGAGATCACGCAGAGACTACGTCTCTCTCACCCAGGGAGACACCCTGAGACTGCCGGAGAGATCACACAGAGACTACGTCTCTCTCACCCAGGGAGACACCCTGAGACTGCTGGAGAGATCACACAGAGTCTACGTCTCTCTCACCCAGGGAGACACCCTGAGACTGCCGGAGAGATCACGCAGAGACTACGTCTCTCTCACCCAGGGAGACACCCTGACACTGCCGGAGAGATCACGTGGAGACTACGTCTCTCTCACCCAGGGAGACACCCTGAGACTGCTGGAGAGATCACGCAGAGACTACGTCTCTCTCACCCAGGGAGACACCCTGAGACTGCCGGAGAGATCACACAGAGACTACGTCTCTCTCACCCAGGGAGACACCCTGAGACTGCCGGAGAGATCAAGCAGAGACTACGTCTCTCTCACCCAGGGAGACACCCTGAGACTGCCGGAGAGATCACACAGAGACTACATCTCTCTCACCCAGGGAGACACCCTGAGACTGCTGGAGAGAACACACGGAGACTACGTCTCTCTCACCTAGGGAGACACCCTGAGACTGCTGGAGAGATCACGCGGAGACTACGTCTCTCTCACCCAGGGAGACACCCTGAGACTGCCGGAGAGATCACACGGAGACTACATCTCTCTCACCCAGGGAGACACCCTGAGACTGCTGGAGAGATCACACGGAGACTACGTCTCTCTCACCCAGAGACAACCTGAGACTGCTGGAGAGATCACGCAGAGACTACATCTCTCTCACCCAGGGAGACACCCTGAGACTGCCGGAGAGATCACGCAGAGACTACGTCTCTCTCACCCAGTGAGACACCCTGAGACTGCCGGAGAGATCACGCAGAGACTACATCTCTCTCACCCAGGGAGACACCCTGAGACTGCCGGAGAGATCACGCAGAGACTACGTCTCTCTCACCCAGGAAGACACCCTGAGACTGCTGGAGAGATCACACGGAGACTACGTCTCTCTCACCCAGGGAGACACCCTGAGACTGCCGGAGAGATCACGCAGAGACTACGTCTCTCTCACCCAGGGAGACACCCTGAGACTGCCGGAGAGATCACACAGAGACTACGTCTCTCTCACCCAGGGAGACACCCTGAGACTGCTGGAGAGATCACACAGAGTCTACGTCTCTCTCACCCAGGGAGACACCCTGAGACTGCCGGAGAGATCACGCAGAGACTACGTCTCTCTCACCCAGGGAGACACCCTGACACTGCCGGAGAGATCACGTGGAGACTACGTCTCTCTCACCCAGGGAGACACCCTGAGACTGCTGGAGAGATCACACAGAGACTACGTCTCTCTCACCCAGGGAGACACCCTGAGACTGCCGGAGAGATCACACAGAGACTACGTCTCTCTCACCCAGGGAGACACCCTGAGACTGCCGGAGAGATCAAGCAGAGACTACGTCTCTCTCACCCAGGGAGACACCCTGAGACTGCCGGAGAGATCACACAGAGACTACATCTCTCTCACCCAGGGAGACACCCTGAGACTGCTGGAGAGAACACACGGAGACTACGTCTCTCTCACCTAGGGAGACACCCTGAGACTGCTGGAGAGATCACGCGGAGACTACGTCTCTCTCACCCAGGGAGACACCCTGAGACTGCCGGAGAGATCACACGGAGACTACATCTCTCTCACCCAGGGAGACACCCTGAGACTGCTGGAGAGATCACACGGAGACTACGTCTCTCTCACCCAGAGACTGCTGGAGAGATCACACGGAGACTACGTCTCTCTCACCCAGGGAGACACCCTGAGACTGCTGGAGAGATCACGCAGAGACTACGTCTCTCTCACCCAGGGAGACACCCTGAGACTGCCGGAGAGATCACACAGAGACTACGTCTCTCTCACCCAGGGAGACACCCTGACACTGTCGGAGAGATCACGCGGAGACTACGTCTCTCTCACCCAGGGAGACACCCTGAGACTGCTGGAGAGATCACGCAGAGACTATGTCTCTCTCACCCAGGGAGACACCCTGAGACTGCCGGAGAGATCACGCAGACAACGTCTCTCTCACCCAGGGAGACACCCTGAGACTGCCGGAGAGATCACGCAGAGACAACGTCTCTCTCACGAGGGAGACACCCTGAGACTGCCGGAGAGATCACACAGAGACTACGTCTCTCTCACGCAGGGAGACACCCTGAGACTGCCGGAGAGATCACACGGAGACTACGTCTCTCTCACCCAGAGAGACACCCTGAGACTGCTGCAGAGATCACACGGAGACTACGTCTCTCTCACCCAGGGAGACACCCTGAGACTGCTGGAGAGATCACGCAGAGACTACGTCTCTCTCACCCAGGGAGACACCCTGAGACTGCCGGAGAGATCACGCAGAGACTACATCTCTCTCACCCAGGGAGACACCCTGAGACTGCCGGAGAGATCACGCAGAGACTACGTCTCTCTCACCCAGGAAGACACCCTGAGACTGCCGGAGAGATCACGCGGAGACTACGTCTCTCTCACCCAGGGAGACACCCTGAGACTGCCGGAGAGATCACGCGGAGACTACGTCTCTCTCACCCAGGGAGACACCCTGAGACTGCCGGAGAGATCACACGGAGACTACATCTCTCTCACCCAGGGAGACACCCTGAGACTGCTGGAGAGATCACACGGAGACTACGTCTCTCTCACCCAGAGATTGCTGGAGAGATCACACGGAGACTACGTCTCTCTCACCCAGGGAGACACCCTGAGACTGCTGGAGAGATCACGCAGAGACTACGTCTCTCTCACCCAGGGAGACACCCTGAGACTGCCGGAGAGATCACACAGAGACTACGTCTCTCTCACCCAGGGAGACACCCTGACACTGCCGGAGAGATCACGCGGAGACTACGTCTCTCTCACCCAGGGAGACACCCTGAGACTGCTGGAGAGATCACGCAGAGACTATGTCTCTCTCACCCAGGGAGACACCCTGAGACTGCCGGAGAGATCACGCAGAGACAACGTCTCTCTCACCCAGGGAGACACCCTGAGACTGCCGGAGAGATCACGCAGAGACAACGTCTCTCTCACGAGGGAGACACCCTGAGACTGCCGGAGAGATCACACAGAGACTACGTCTCTCTCACGCAGGGAGACACCCTGAGACGGCCGGAGAGATCACACGGAGACTACGTCTCTCTCACCCAGAGAGACACCCTGAGACTGCTGCAGAGATCACACGGAGACTACGTCTCTCTCACCCAGGGAGACACCCTGAGACTGCTGGAGAGATCACGCAGAGACTACGTCTCTCTCACCCAGGGAGACACCCTGAGACTGGAGAGATCACGCTGAGACTACGTCTCTCTTACCCAGGGAGACACCCTGAGACTGCTGGAGAGATCACACAGAGACTACATCTCTCTCACCCAGGGAGACACCCTGAGACTGCTGGAGAGATCACACGGAGACTACGTCTCTCTCACCAAAGGAGACACCCTGAGACTGCTGGAGAGATCACACAGAGTCTACGTCTCTCTCACCCAGGGAGACACCCTGAGACTGCCGGAGAGATCACGCAGAGACTACGTCTCTCTCACCCAGGGAGACTCCCTGAGACTGCTGGAGAGATCACACGGAGACTACATCTCTCTCACCCAGGGAGACACCCTGAGACTGCTGGAGAGATCACACGGAGACTACGTCTCTCTCACCCAGAGAGACACCCCGAGACTGCTGGAGAGATCACACGGAGACTACGTCTCTCTCACCCAGGGAGACACCCTGAGACTGCTGGAGAGATCACGCAGAGACTACGTCTCTCTCACCCAGGGAGACACCCTGAGACTGCCGGAGAGATCACGCAGAGACTACGTCTCTCTCACCCAGGGAGACACCCTGAGACTGCTGGAGAGATCACACAGAGACTACGTCTCTCTCACCCAGGGAGACACCCTGAGACTGCTGGAGAGATCACGCGGAGACTACGTGTCTCTCACCCAGGGAGACACCCTGAGACTGCTGGAGAGATCACGCAGAGACTACGTCTTTCTCACCCAGGGAGACACCCTGAGACTGCCGGAGAGATCACACGGAGACTACGTCTCTCTCACCCAGGGAGACACCCTGAGACTGCTGGAGAGATCACGCAGAGACTACGTCTCTCTCACCCAGGGAGACACCCTGAGACTGCCGGAGAGATCCCGCAGAGACTACGTCTCTCTCACCCAGGGAGACACCCTGAGACTGCCGGAGAGATCACACAGAGACTACGTCTCTCTCACCCAGGGAGACACCCTGAGACTGCTGGAGAGATCACGCGGAGACTACGTCTCTCTCACCCAGGGAGACACCCTGAGACTGCTGGAGAGATCACGCAGTGACTACGTCTCTCTCACCCAGGGAGACACCCTGAGACTGCCGGAGAGATCACGCAGAGAAAACGTCTCTCTCACCCAGGGAGACACCCTGAGACTGCCGGAGAGATCACGCAGAGACTACGTCTCTCTCACCCAGGGAGACACCCTGAGACTGCCGGAAAGATCACGCAGAGACTACGTCTCTCTCACCCAGGGAGACACCATGAGACTGCTGGAGAGATCACGCAGAGACTACGTCTCTCACCCAGGGAGACACCCTGAGACTGCTGGAGAGATCACGCAGAGACTACGTCTCTCTCACCCAGGGAGACACCCTGAGACTGCTGGAGAGATCACGCAGAGACTACGTCTCTCTCACCCAGGGAGACACCCTGAGACTGCCGGAGAGATCACGCAGAGACAACGTCTCTCTCACCCAGGGAGACACCTTGAGACTGCTGGAGAGATCACGCAGAGACTACGTCTCTCTCACCCAGGGAGACACCCTGAGACTGCCGGAGAGATCACGCAGAGACTACGTCTCTCTCACCCAGGGAGACACCCTGAGACTGCCGGAGAGATCACGCGGAGACTACGTCTCTCTCACCCAGGGAGACACCCTGAGACTGCTGGAGAGATCACACGGAGACTACGTCTCTCTCACCCAGGGAGACACACTGAGACTGCTGGAGAGATCACGCAGAGACTACGTCTCTCTCACCCAGGGAGACACCCTGAGACGGCCGGAGAGATCACACAGAGACTACGTCTCTCTCACCCAGGGAGACACCCTGAGACTGCTGGAGAGATCACGCAGAGACTACGTCTCTCTCACCCAGGGAGACACCCTGAGACTGCCGGAGAGATCACGCAGAGACTACGTCTCTCTCACCCAGGGAGACACCCTGAGACTGCCGGAGAGATCACACGGAGACTACGTCTCTCTCACCCAGGGAGACACCCAGAGACTGCTGGAGAGATCACGCAGAGACTACGTCTCTCTCACCCAGGGAGACACCCTGAGACTGCTGGAGAGATCACACGGAGCCTACGTCTCTCACCCAGGGAGACACCCTGAGACTGCTGGAGAGATCACGCAGAGTCTACGTCTCTCTCACCCAGGGAGACACCCTGAGACTGCCGGAGAGATCACGCGGAGACTACGTCTCTCTCACCCAGGGAGACACCCTGAGACTGCCGGAGAGATCACACGGAGACTACGTCTCTCTCACCCAGGGAGACACCCTGAGACTGCTGGAGAGATCACGCAGAGACTACGTCTCTCTCACCCAGGGAGACACCCTGAGACTGCCGGAGAGATCACACGGAGACTACGTCTCTCTCACCCAGGGAGACACCCTGACACTGCCGGAGAGATCACGCGGAGACTACGTCTCTCTCACCCAGGGAGACACCCTGACACTGCCGGAGAGATCACACGGAGACAACGTCTCTCTCACCCAGGGAGACACCCTGAGACTGCCGGAGAGATCACACGGAGACTACGTCTCTCTCACCCAGGGAGACACCCTGAGACTGCCGGAGAGATCACACGGAGACTACGTCTCTCTCACCCAGGGAGACACCCTGAGACTGCCGGAGAGATCACACGGAGACTACGTCTCTCTCACCCAGGGAGACACCCTGACACTGCCGGAGAGATCACGCGGAGACTACGTCTCTCTCACCCAGGGAGACACCACGCAGAGACTACGTCTCTCTCACCCAGGGAGACACCCTGAGACTGCTGGAGAGATCACACAGAGACTACGTCTCTCTCACCCAGGGAGACACCCTGAGACTGCTGGAGAGATCACACGGAGACTACGTCTCTCTCACCCAGAGACAACCTGAGACTGCTGGAGAGATCACGCAGAGACTACATCTCTCTCACCCAGGGAGACACCCTGAGACTGCCGGAGAGATCACGCAGAGACTACGTCTCTCTCACCCAGTGAGACACCCTGAGACTGCCGGAGAGATCACGCAGAGACTACATCTCTCTCACCCAGGGAGACACCCTGAGACTGCCGGAGAGATCACGCAGAGACTACGTCTCTCTCACCCAGGGAGACACCCCGGGACTGCCGGAGAGATCATGCGGAGACTACGTCTCTCTCACCCAGGGAGACACCCTGAGACTGCTGGAGAGATCACACAGAGACTACGTCTCTCTCACCCAGGGAGACACCCTGAGACTGCTGGAGAGATCACACGGAGACTACGTCTCTCTCACCCAGAGACAACCTGAGACTGCTGGAGAGATCACGCAGAGACTACATCTCTCTCACCCAGGGAGACACCCTGAGACTGCCGGAGAGATCACGCAGAGACTACGTCTCTCTCACCCAGTGAGACACCCTGAGACTGCCGGAGAGATCACGCAGAGACTACATCTCTCTCACCCAGGGAGACACCCTGAGACTGCCGGAGAGATCACGCAGAGACTACGTCTCTCTCACCCAGGAAGACACCCTGAGACTGCTGGAGAGATCACACGGAGACTACGTCTCTCTCACCCAGGGAGACACCCTGAGACTGCCGGAGAGATCACGCAGAGACTACGTCTCTCTCACCCAGGGAGACACCCTGAGACTGCCGGAGAGATCACACAGAGACTACGTCTCTCTCACCCAGGGAGACACCCTGAGACTGCTGGAGAGATCACACAGAGTCTACGTCTCTCTCACCCAGGGAGACACCCTGAGACTGCCGGAGAGATCACGCAGAGACTACGTCTCTCTCACCCAGGGAGACACCCTGACACTGCCGGAGAGATCACGTGGAGACTACGTCTCTCTCACCCAGGGAGACACCCTGAGACTGCTGGAGAGATCACGCAGAGACTACGTCTCTCTCACCCAGGGAGACACCCTGAGACTGCCGGAGAGATCACACAGAGACTACGTCTCTCTCACCCAGGGAGACACCCTGAGACTGCCGGAGAGATCAAGCAGAGACTACGTCTCTCTCACCCAGGGAGACACCCTGAGACTGCCGGAGAGATCACACAGAGACTACATCTCTCTCACCCAGGGAGACACCCTGAGACTGCTGGAGAGAACACACGGAGACTACGTCTCTCTCACCTAGGGAGACATCCTGAGACTGCTGGAGAGATCACGCGGAGACTACGTCTCTCTCACCCAGGGAGACACCCTGAGACTGCCGGAGAGATCACACGGAGACTACATCTCTCTCACCCAGGGAGACACCCTGAGACTGCTGGAGAGATCACACGGAGACTACGTCTCTCTCACCCAGAGACTGCTGGAGAGATCACACGGAGACTACGTCTCTCTCACCCAGGGAGACACCCTGAGACTGCTGGAGAGATCACGCAGAGACTACGTCTCTCTCACCCAGGGAGACACCCTGAGACTGCCGGAGAGATCACACAGAGACTACGTCTCTCTCACCCAGGGAGACACCCTGACACTGCCGGAGAGATCACGCGGAGACTACGTCTCTCTCACCCAGGGAGACACCCTGAGACTGCTGGAGAGATCACGCAGAGACTATGTCTCTCTCACCCAGGGAGACACCCTGAGACTGCCGGAGAGATCACGCAGACAACGTCTCTCTCACCCAGGGAGACACCCTGAGACTGCCGGAGAGATCACGCAGAGACAACGTCTCTCTCACGAGGGAGACACCCTGAGACTGCCGGAGAGATCACACAGAGACTACGTCTCTCTCACGCAGGGAGACACCCTGAGACTGCCGGAGAGATCACACGGAGACTACGTCTCTCTCACCCAGAGAGACACCCTGAGACTGCTGCAGAGATCACACGGAGACTACGTCTCTCTCACCCAGGGAGACACCCTGAGACTGCTGGAGAGATCACGCAGAGACTACGTCTCTCTCACCCAGGGAGACACCCTGAGACTGCCGGAGAGATCACGCAGAGACTACATCTCTCTCACCCAGGGAGACACCCTGAGACTGCCGGAGAGATCACGCAGAGACTACGTCTCTCTCACCCAGGAAGACACCCTGAGACTGCCGGAGAGATCACGCGGAGACTACGTCTCTCTCACCCAGGGAGACACCCTGAGACTGCCGGAGAGATCACGCGGAGACTACGTCTCTCTCACCCAGGGAGACACCCTGAGACTGCCGGAGAGATCACACGGAGACTACATCTCTCTCACCCAGGGAGACACCCTGAGACTGCTGGAGAGATCACACGGAGACTACGTCTCTCTCACCCAGAGATTGCTGGAGAGATCACACGGAGACTACGTCTCTCTCACCCAGGGAGACACCCTGAGACTGCTGGAGAGATCACGCAGAGACTACGTCTCTCTCACCCAGGGAGACACCCTGAGACTGCCGGAGAGATCACACAGAGACTACGTCTCTCTCACCCAGGGAGACACCCTGACACTGCCGGAGAGATCACGCGGAGACTACGTCTCTCTCACCCAGGGAGACACCCTGAGACTGCTGGAGAGATCACGCAGAGACTATGTCTCTCTCACCCAGGGAGACACCCTGAGACTGCCGGAGAGATCACGCAGAGACAACGTCTCTCTCACCCAGGGAGACACCCTGAGACTGCCGGAGAGATCACGCAGAGACAACGTCTCTCTCACGAGGGAGACACCCTGAGACTGCCGGAGAGATCACACAGAGACTACGTCTCTCTCACGCAGGGAGACACCCTGAGACGGCCGGAGAGATCACACGGAGACTACGTCTCTCTCACCCAGAGAGACACCCTGAGACTGCTGCAGAGATCACACGGAGACTACGTCTCTCTCACCCAGGGAGACACCCTGAGACTGCTGGAGAGATCACGCAGAGACTACGTCTCTCTCACCCAGGGAGACACCCTGAGACTGGAGAGATCACGCTGAGACTACGTCTCTCTTACCCAGGGAGACACCCTGAGACTGCTGGAGAGATCACACAGAGACTACATCTCTCTCACCCAGGGAGACACCCTGAGACTGCTGGAGAGATCACACGGAGACTACGTCTCTCTCACCAAAGGAGACACCCTGAGACTGCTGGAGAGATCACACAGAGTCTACGTCTCTCTCACCCAGGGAGACACCCTGAGACTGCCGGAGAGATCACGCAGAGACTACGTCTCTCTCACCCAGGGAGACTCCCTGAGACTGCTGGAGAGATCACACGGAGACTACATCTCTCTCACCCAGGGAGACACCCTGAGACTGCTGGAGAGATCACACGGAGACTACGTCTCTCTCACCCAGAGAGACACCCCGAGACTGCTGGAGAGATCACACGGAGACTACGTCTCTCTCACCCAGGGAGACACCCTGAGACTGCTGGAGAGATCACGCAGAGACTACGTCTCTCTCACCCAGGGAGACACCCTGAGACTGCCGGAGAGATCACGCAGAGACTACGTCTCTCTCACCCAGGGAGACACCCTGAGACTGCTGGAGAGATCACACAGAGACTACGTCTCTCTCACCCAGGGAGACACCCTGAGACTGCTGGAGAGATCACGCGGAGACTACGTGTCTCTCACCCAGGGAGACACCCTGAGACTGCTGGAGAGATCACGCAGAGACTACGTCTTTCTCACCCAGGGAGACACCCTGAGACTGCCGGAGAGATCACACGGAGACTACGTCTCTCTCACCCAGGGAGACACCCTGAGACTGCTGGAGAGATCACGCAGAGACTACGTCTCTCTCACCCAGGGAGACACCCTGAGACTGCTGGAGAGATCCCGCAGAGACTACGTCTCTCTCACCCAGGGAGACACCCTGAGACTGCCGGAGAGATCACACAGAGACTACGTCTCTCTCACCCAGGGAGACACCCTGAGACTGCTGGAGAGATCACGCGGAGACTACGTCTCTCTCACCCAGGGAGACACCCTGAGACTGCTGGAGAGATCACGCAGTGACTACGTCTCTCTCACCCAGGGAGACACCCTGAGACTGCCGGAGAGATCACGCAGAGAAAACGTCTCTCTCACCCAGGGAGACACCCTGAGACTGCCGGAGAGATCACGCAGAGACTACGTCTCTCTCACCCAGGGAGACACCCTGAGACTGCCGGAAAGATCACGCAGAGACTACGTCTCTCTCACCCAGGGAGACACCATGAGACTGCTGGAGAGATCACGCAGAGACTACGTCTCTCACCCAGGGAGACACCCTGAGACTGCTGGAGAGATCACGCAGAGACTACGTCTCTCTCACCCAGGGAGACACCCTGAGACTGCTGGAGAGATCACGCAGAGACTACGTCTCTCTCACCCAGGGAGACACCCTGAGACTGCTGGAGAGATCACGCAGAGACTACGTCTCTCTCACCCAGGGAGACACCCTGAGACTGCCGGAGAGATCACGCAGAGACAACGTCTCTCTCACCCAGGGAGACACCTTGAGACTGCTGGAGAGATCACGCAGAGACTACGTCTCTCTCACCCAGGGAGACACCCTGAGACTGCCGGAGAGATCACGCAGAGACTACGTCTCTCTCACCCAGGGAGACACCCTGAGACTGCCGGAGAGATCACGCGGAGACTACGTCTCTCTCACCCAGGGAGACACACTGAGACTGCTGGAGAGATCACGCAGAGACTACGTCTCTCTCACCCAGGGAGACACCCTGAGACGGCCGGAGAGATCACACAGAGACTACGTCTCTCTCACCCAGGGAGACACCCTGAGACTGCTGGAGAGATCACGCAGAGACTACGTCTCTCTCACCCAGGGAGACACCCTGAGACTGCCGGAGAGATCACGCAGAGACTACGTCTCTCTCACCCAGGGAGACACCCTGAGACTGCCGGAGAGATCACACGGAGACTACGTCTCTCTCACCCAGGGAGACACCCAGAGACTGCTGGAGAGATCACGCAGAGACTACGTCTCTCTCACCCAGGGAGACACCCTGAGACTGCTGGAGAGATCACACGGAGACTACGTCTCTCACCCAGGGAGACACCCTGAGACTGCTGGAGAGATCACGCAGAGTCTACGTCTCTCTCACCCAGGGAGACACCCTGAGACTGCCGGAGAGATCACGCGGAGACTACGTCTCTCTCACCCAGGGAGACACCCTGAGACTGCCGGAGAGATCACACGGAGACTACGTCTCTCTCACCCAGGGAGACACCCTGAGACTGCTGGAGAGATCACGCAGAGACTACGTCTCTCTCACCCAGGGAGACACCCTGAGACTGCCGGAGAGATCACACGGAGACTACGTCTCTCTCACCCAGGGAGACACCCTGACACTGCCGGAGAGATCACGCGGAGACTACGTCTCTCTCACCCAGGGAGACACCCTGACACTGCCGGAGAGATCACACGGAGACAACGTCTCTCTCACCCAGGGAGACACCCTGAGACTGCCGGAGAGATCACACGGAGACTACGTCTCTCTCACCCAGGGAGACACCCTGAGACTGCCGGAGAGATCACACGGAGACTACGTCTCTCTCACCCAGGGAGACACCCTGAGACTGCCGGAGAGATCACACGGAGACTACGTCTCTCTCACCCAGGGAGACACCCTGACACTGCCGGAGAGATCACGCGGAGACTACGTCTCTCTCACCCAGGGAGACACCACGCAGAGACTACGTCTCTCTCACCCAGGGAGACACCCTGAGACTGCTGGAGAGATCACACAGAGACTACGTCTCTCTCACCCAGGGAGACACCCTGAGACTGCTGGAGAGATCACACAGAGACTACGTCTCTCTCACCCAGGGAGACACCCTGAGACTTCTGGAGAGATCACACGGAGACTACGTCTCTCTCACCCAGGGAGACACCTTGAGACTGCTGGAGAGATCACGCAGAGACTACGTCTCTCTCACCCAGGGAGACACCCTGAAACTGCCGGAGAGATCACACGGAGACTACGTCTCTCTCACCCAGGGAGACACCCTGAGACTGCTGGAGAGATCACGCAGAGACTACGTCTCTCTCACCAGGGAGACACCCTGAGACTGCCGGAGAGATCACGCAGAGACTACGTCTCTCTCACCCAGGGAGACACCCTGAGACTGCCGGAGAGATGGAGAGATCACGCAGAGACTACGTCTCTCTCACCCAGGGAGACACCCTGAGACTGCCGGAGAGATCACGCGGAGACTACAGTACGTCTCTCTCACCCAGGGAGACACCCTGAGACTGCCGGAGAGATCACGCAGAGACTACGTCTCTCTCACCCAGGGAGACACCCTGAGACTGCTGGAGAGATCACACAGAGACTACGTCTCTCTCACCCAGGGAGACACCCTGAGACTGCCGGAGAGATCACGCAGAGACAACGTCTCTCTCACCCAGGGAGACACCCTGAGACTGCCGGAGAGATCACACAGAGACTACGTCTCTCTCACCCAGGGAGACACCCTGAGACTGCCGGAGAGATCACACGGAGACTACATCTCTCTCACCCAGGGAGACACCCTGAGACTGCTGGAGAGATCACGCAGAGACTACGTCTCTCTCACCCAGGGAGACACCCTGAGACTGCTGGAGAGATCACACAGAGACTACGTCTCTCTCACCCAGGGAGACACCCTGAGACTGCCGGAGAGATCACACAGAGACTACGTCTCTCTCACCCAGGGAGACACCCTGAGACTGCTGGAGAGATCACGCAGAGACTACGTCTCTCTCACCCAGGGAGACACCCTGAGACTGCCGGAGAGATCACACGGAGACTACGTCTCTCACACCCAGGGAGACACCCTGAGACTGCCGGAGAGATCACGCAGAGAAAACGTCTCTCTCACCCAGGGAGACACCCTGAGACTGCCGGAGAGATCACACAGAGACTACGTCTCTCTCACCCAGGGAGACACCCTGAGACTGCCGGAAAGATCACGCAGAGACTACGTCTCTCTCACCCAGGGAGACACCCTGAGACTGCTGGAGAGATCACGCAGAGACTACGTCTCTCACCCAGGGAGACACCCTGAGACTGCTGGAGAGATCACGCAGAGACTACGTCTCTCTCACCCAGGGAGACACCCTGAGACTGCCGGAGAGATCACGCAGAGACAACGTCTCTCTCACCCAGGGAGACACCCTGAGACTGCCGGAGAGATCACGCAGAGACTACGTCTCTCTCACCCAGGGAGACACCCTGAGACTGCTGGAGAGATCACACGGAGACTACGTCTCTCTCACCCAGGGAGACACCCTGAGACTGCTGGAGAGATCACGCGGAGACTACGTCTCTCTCAACCAGGGAGACACCCTGAGACTGACGGAGAGATCACGCAGAGACTACGTCTCTCTCACCCAGGGAGACACCCTGAGACTGCCGGAGAGATCACACGGAGACTACGTCTCTCTCACCCAGGGAGACACCCTGAGACTGCCGGAGAGATCACACGGAGACTACGTCTCTCTCACCCAGGGAGACACCCTGAGACTGACGGAGAGATCACGCAGAGACTACGTCTCTCTCACCCAGGGAGACACCCTGAGACTGCCGGAGAGATCACGCAGAGACTACGTCTCTCACCCAGGGAGACACCCTGAGACATGCAGGAGAGATCACACAGAGACTACGTCTCTCACCCAGGGAGACACCCTGAGACTGCTGGAGAGATCACGCAGAGTCTACGTCTCTCTCACCCAGGGAGATACCCTGAGACTGCCGGAGAGATCACGCGGAGACTACGTCTCTCTCACCCAGGAAGACACCCTGAGACTGCCGGAGGGATCACACGGAGACTACATCTCTCTCACCCAGGGAGACACCCTGAGACTGCTGGAGAGATCACACGGAGACTACGTCTCTCTCACCCAGAGAGACACCCTGAGACTGCTGGAGAGATCACACGGAGACTACGTCTCTCTCACCCAGGGAGACACCATGAGACTGCTGGAGAGATCACGCAGAGACTACGTCTCTCTCACCCAGGGAGACACCCTGAGACTGCCGGAGAGATCACACGGAGACTACGTCTCTCTCACCCAGGGAGACACCCTGAGACTGCTGGAGAGATCACGCAGAGACTACGTCTCTCTCACCCAGGGAGACACCCTGAGACTGCTGGAGAGATCACACAGAGACTACGTCTCTCTCACCCAGGGAGACACCCTGAGACTGCCAGAGAGATCACACGGAGACAACGTCTCTCTCACCCAGGGAGACACCCTGAGACTGCTGGAGAGATCACGCAGAGACTACGTCTCTCTCACCCAGGGAGACACCCTGAGACTGCCGGAGAGATCACGCAGAGACTACGTCTCTCTCACCCAGGGAGACACCCTGAGACTGCCGGAGAGATCACGCAGAGACTACGTCTCTCTCACCCAGGGAGACACCCTGAGACTGCTGGAGAGATCACACGGAGACTACGTCTCTCTCACCCAGGGAGACACCCTGAGACTGCCGGAGAGATCACACGGAGACTACGTCTCTCTCACCCAGGGAGACACCCTGAGACTGCCGGAGAGATCACACGGAGACTACGTCTCTCTCACCCAGGGAGACACCCTGAGACTGACGGAGAGATCACGCAGAGACTACGTCTCTCTCACCCAGGGAGACACCCTGAGACTGCCGGAGAGATCACGCAGAGACTACGTCTCTCACCCAGGGAGACACCCTGAGACATGCAGGAGAGATCACACAGAGACTACGTCTCTCACCCCGGGAGACACCCTGAGACTGCTGGAGAGATCACGCAGAGTCTACGTCTCTCTCACCCAGGGAGACACCCTGAGACTGCCGGAGAGATCACGCGGAGACTACGTCTCTCTCACCCAGGAAGACACCCTGAGACTGCCGGAGAGATCACACGGAGACTACATCTCTCTCACCCAGGGAGACACCCTGAGACTGCTGGAGAGATCACACGGAGACTACGTCTCTCTCACCCAGAGAGACACCCTGAGACTGCTGGAGAGATCACACGGAGACTACGTCTCTCTCACCCAGGGAGACACCCTGAGACTGCTGGAGAGATCACACAGAGACTACGTCTCTCTCACCCAGGGAGACACCCTGAAACTGCCGGAGAGATCACGCAGAGACTACGTCTCTCTCACCCAGGGAGACACCCTGAAACTGCCGGAGAGATCACGCGGAGACTACGTCTCTCTCACCCAGGGAGACACCGAGACTGCCGGAGAGATCACACGGAGACTACGTCTCTCTCACCCAGGGAGACACCCTGAGACTGCCAGAGAGATCACACGGAGACAACGTCTCTCTCACCCAGGGAGACACCCTGAGACTGCTGGAGAGATCACACGGAGACAACGTCTCTCTCACCCAGGGAGACACCCTGAGACTGCTGGAGAGATCACGCAGAGACTACGTCTCTCTCACCCAGGGAGACACCCTGAGACTGCCGGAGAGATCACGCGGAGACTACGTCTCTCTCACCCAGGGAGACACCCTGAGACTGCCGGAGAGATCACGCGGAGACTACGTCTCTCTCACCCAGGGAGACACCCTGAGACTGCTGGAGAGATCATGCAGAGACTACGTCTCTCTCACCCAGGGAGACACCCTGGGACTGCCGGAGAGATCGCACAGAGACTACGTCTCTCTCACCCAGGGAGACACCCTGAGACTGCCGGAGAGATCACACAGAGACTACGTCTCTCTCACCCAGGGAGACACCCTGAGACTGCCGGAGAGATCACGCGGAGACTACGTCTCTCACCCAGGGAGACACCCTGAGACTGCTGGAGAGATCACGCAGAGACTACGTCTCTCACCAAGGGAGACACCCTGAGACTGCCGGAGAGATCAAGCAGAGACTACGTCTCTCTCACCCAGGGAGACACCCTGAGACTGCCGGAGAGATTACACGGAGACTACGTCTCTCTCACCCAGGGAGACACCCTGAGACTGCCGGAGAGATCAAGCAGAGACTACGTCTCTCTCACCCAGGGAGACACCCTGAGACTGCTGGAGAGATCACGCAGAGACTACGTCTCTCTCACCCAGGGAGACACCCTGAGACTGCCGGAGAGATCACGCAGAGACTACGTCTCTCTCACCCAGGGAGACACCCTGAGACTGCTGGAGAGATCACGCAGAGACTACGTCTCTCTCACCCAGGGAGACACCCTGAGACTGACGGAGAGATCACACAGAGACTACATCTCTCTCACCCAGGGAGACACCCTGAGACTGCTGGAGAGATCACACGGAGACTACGTCTCTCTCACCCAGAGAGACACCCTGAGACTGCTGGAGAGATCACACGGAGACTACGTCTCTCTCACCCAGGGAGACACCCTGAGACTGCCGGAGAGATCACACAGAGACTACGTCTCTCACCCAGGGAGACACCCTGAGACTGCCGGAGAGATCACGCAGAGACTACGTCTCTCTCACCCAGGGAGACACCCTGAGACTGCCGGAGAGATCACGCAGAGACTACGTCTCTCTCATCCAGGGAGACACCCTGAGACTGCTGGAGAGATCACACAGAGACTACGTCTCTCTCACCCAGGGAGACACCCTGAGACTGCCGGAGAGATCACACGGAGACTACGTCTCTCTCACCCAGGGAGACACCCTGACACTGCCGGAGAGATCACACGGAGACTACGTCTCTCTCACCCAGGGAGACACCCTGAGACTGCTGGAGAGATCACGCAGAGACTACGTCTCTCTCACCCAGGGAGACACCCTGAGACTGCCGGAGAGATCACACGGAGACTACGTCTCTCTCACCCAGGGAGACACCCTGACACTGCCGGAGAGATCACACGGAGACTACGTCTCTCTCACCCAGGGAGACACCCTGAGACTGCCGGAGAGATCACGCAGAGACTACGTCTCTCTCACCCAGGGAGACACCCTGAGACTGCCGGAGAGATCACACGATCACACGTGAGAGCTCCTTTGACCGCATGTTGTGGGTTCACAGCAACAGCTTCCAAATGCGAATGCCACACCTGGAATCAACTCCAGACCTTTTACCTGCTTAATTGATGAAGAAATAACGAAGGAATAGCCCACACCTGTCCATGAAACAGCTTCTGAGTCAATTGTCCAATTACTTTTGGTCCCTTTGAAAAGAGGGGGCTACATATTAAAGAGATGTAATTCCTAAACCCTTCCTCCAATTGGATGTGAATACCCTCAAATTAAAGCTGATAGACGGCACTTTAAGCCCATATTCATTATTTAACTGTAACGTGAATTTATTTTGGTACACAGCCGAAATAACAAAACTTGTATCAGTGTCCAATTATTTCCGGACCAAACCGTGGACACACACACACACACACACACACACACACACACACACACACACACACACACACACACACACACACACACACACACACACACACACACACACACACACACACACACACAATCCATCTCTCTACCTCATCTCCCACCAAATGAGAATTGATGCTTTCCAGCGAATAAGGGAATGGTGGAACTGGGCGGGTAAAACTCATCTACGATCAACGTCCCAAACATTGGCTTTTAGATTTTCAACAAAGACCCCCGATTCCCCCAAAATGTAAAGCGCAGAGTGAGCGGGCTTTAAGAACATATAATAAGATGGTAGTATTATAAGCAGACCCCATTTATTTCTGCATTTCAGGGAGGAAAACAGCAGCTACAGGAAGCAGTGAGATAACAGCCGTCCTATTACCACCATACAGCGGTTCGGTAAAACAGGTCCCACTTCATTAAAAAAGCAGAAGACAAACCAGGAAAGCAGAGCTGGGATCCTCATGCCAACCAAGTCCCAGAACCAGCTGACGGCGAGGATCCGTTTAGCCTCCGACGGGTCTGTCACGTGGTACATCACTTTGCATTTCCAAAAGCGGTTTGGCCGTGGGAATCCGCCCGTACCCGAATGGCCATATATAGACACCCATTCCCGTACGGTGATCAAACTGCGACACCGAGCCAGAAGAAACCTTACAGTCTTCCTACGATGTCTTCTGGATTTAAGTAGCCTCCGTTATTGCATTTCTGCGCAAGACTAGAGATGTGGCCAAAATAGAAGCAAAGTCCAGTTGATCAATGCTTCCAGATATTGAATACTAAGTAACAGTCTATAATATATAAACTTGCTTGCAGAAAGGACGAGTGTGATTTCTGTTGAAGAAGAATCTTGCTCAAATTGCAGGGAGTGTATACCTAATGTCCTATGGCTGATAATACAGCAAGAACCTGCTAAAGAACAGCAGCACTGCCGGGTTCTCTTCCCACAAGCACCACCACCTTCTAATGCAATGTACAAGTCTTCCTCCCACTGTCTGACGACTGTAATGTGGGAAGAAAGTAGAAGGACTCACAGTATAGTTACGCCCGTTCCAGGTGCGAGCCTCACGCCGAGAGCATAGTGCAGAGAAGCGCTGAAAAGTGCGTGAAACGCGTTGGTTACTCTATCCTCTCTCATGCCTTGTCACCTTATTCATTAGACTGTTTTTAACTTGGTATGGTAGCCCTTTGATCTTTTGCTGCTGTGCTCCGGTTTTTCTACCAGACTGGATCCCCTGCAAGACTAGAGATGGGCGATTTGGATCCGCAGCGGATCGGGTGGTTACTTTTGTCCGCAAATTTCCACGAATCAGTTTCAATAAGGGCGATTCGTCTTTCCGGATTTGTTTTCTTAATCATTGGAGATCCTATCCGCGGATTCCGGAATCCACAGATTGGATTCTTAAGAATCCGTGCGGATTTTATCCAATGGCGGTTTTGGATTAATCCGCACGGAATTGACACCGCGGAACGGATTTTGAACGGAAAGCCCGGGAAACGGATGTTGACAGTTTCGCCCGCCTGTACACACGGCTCGGATATAGAGGGACGGCACTTGTGGCACTCCCATTGCCACATCTGTGTATCGCAGCTCTGTAAAATAGGTTAAGAAGCCACGCCGGGCAAAAGGCGAGAAGAACCGGGAGTTTAAGATGGGATCCCAGACTGAACCTTCTTCCAGCAGTTGTACAATGTGTCCATCCGGTGAGAGTTCTGGTGACGCGCAAAGGCCAAGTTGTTCTTGAATTTCTTGCCGCACTCCGGGCACAGGTGGCTCCGTTCTCCCATGTGGCTCAGCTGGTGTCTGATGAGTAGGGAGTTGCGGTTGAAGCTTTGTCCGCAGTCTGGGCAGTTGTGGGGCTTTTGGGCTTTGTGTATATTGCGGTGCCGGTTGTAATCGGAGCTGCGGGCAAAGCTCTTACCGCATTCCGTGCAGGTGTAGGGTTTCTCCCCAGTGTGGGTCCTGCTATGGATCACCAGATTTGAGGTACGACTGAAGCTTTTCCCACAGTCGAGACAGGTGTAGGGTTTGTCGCCGCTATGGATTCTCAAATGGAGGACAAGGTGAGGATGCTGGATGAAGCTCTTCCCACACTCCAAACACATGTATGGCTTCTCCCCTGTGTGGGTTCTCATGTGCGTGGTGAGGTATGTGCACCGACTGAAGCACTTCCCACACTCCGCACAAGTGTATGGTTTCTCCCCCGTGTGCGATCTCTGATGGTTGTTATAATCTGAGACCTGGATAAACTTTTTCCCACATTCGGTGCATGTGTATGGCTTCTCTCCCGTGTGGGTCTTCTGGTGCCTTAAGTAAGCAGATCTGCATGGGCAGCTTTTGCCGCACAGATCACAGACATGAGCCTTACACTTTGCCTGCGTCTTCTGGAGCTTCTTTGAAGCAGTCTTGTTCATCTGCGATTTGGAGTTCTCGGGTTCCTCTGTGTTCTGGCCAGCACTGGCGATAGCTCTGCAGGACATCTCTGCTGCATGGTCTTCTTTACCCTGCCGTGTTCCCGTATCCCCAACCACTAAGACTTCTGTTGTATCCATATTTCTGTCTGTAGAGCTCATGTTTCAAAAACGTATCCCCAGCTGTTATCCCTCTCGCAATCTTAGGGTCTGGGAGAGCCGATGTTGGGGTGAAACCTTCCTGGGCTGCTTCCCACTCATGACACCAAGATCTGCAGCAGAGACACAAACGAGGGCTGTGGTTGTTCTTGCAAAAAAACTTTTCAACACAACTGAAAATGTATAGGGGGATGAGTTAGGGAACAGTGAGAGAACATGCAACACTTTATTCATCGTGCGGAACGCGTTGCATTAGCACAGAAAGTTCTCTAGATGTTGTGCACAAAATGAAGTTCACAAACACCTCTTCTTCGGCTGGGACTAGTGAGCGGTGAAGCTAGATTTGAAGACATGGTGAGCCTGGAAATGTAAACTCTGCTCTTCTCCTGGACTTGTTCATGTCGGAGGATCAAGATGAATTACTACAAATGTGTTTCACAGCGGTGCTCCCACCGCCTGCAACGTTCACAGTATACAGTATATACAGCAAGGACTGTGAGGAGCACGAGACCGATCACATATTACCTCGCTCTGCCATGTAACAGAGATTGGAAGCAAATACGAACCAACTGAGCATCAATCCTAAGAAAAGGCATTATGGAACTAGAGAGTGCAGAGAAGAGCCACCAAATTAATAAAGGGGATGGACAATCTAACTTATGAGGAGAGGCTAGCTAAATTAGATTTATTTACATTAGAAAAGAGGCGGCTAAGAGGGGATATGATAACTATATACAAATATATTCGGGGACAATACAAGGAGCTTTCAAATCAATTATTCATCCCACGGGCAGTACAAAGGACTCGGGGTCATCCCTTAAGGTTGGAGGAAAGGAAATTTCACCAGCAACAAAGGAAAGGGTTCTTTACAGTAAGGGCAGTTACAGTGTGGTACTTATTACCCATGGAGACTGTGATGGCAGATACAATAGATTTGTTAAAAAAAGGTGGAAGTCTTTTTAGAAAGGAAAGGTATACAGGGATATACCAAATAAGTATACATGGGAAGGATGTTGATCCAGGGATTAATCTGATTGCCAATTCTTGGAGTCGGGAAGGAATTTATTTTCCCCCTTATGAGATATGATTGGATGATGAGACTCTGGGGGTTTCTGTTTACCTTCCTCTGGATCAATAAGTATAGATATAGATATAGGATAAAGTATCTGCCGTCTAAATTTAGCATAGGTTGAACTTGATGGACGTACGTCTTTTTTTAACCTCATCTACTATGTAACTGGCGCCCAAGCCTGCGCACACCCGTATCCGGCCTGCGCACACCCGTATCCGGCCTGCGCACACCCGTATCCGGCCTGCGCACACCCGTATCCGGCCTGCGCACACCCGTATCCGGCCTGCGCACACCCGTATCCGGCCTGCGCACACCCGTATCCGGCCTGCGCACACCCGTATCCGGCCTGCGCACACCCGTATCCGGCCTGCGCACACCCGTATCCGGCCTGCGCACACCCGTATCCGGCCTGCGCACACCCGTATCCGGCCTGCGCACACCCGTATCCGGCCTGCGCACACCCGTATCCGGCCTGCGCACACCCGTATCCGGCCTGCGCACACCCGTATCCGGCCTGCGCACACCCGTATCCGGCCTGCGCACACCCGTATCCGGCCTGCGCACACCCGTATCCGGCCTGCGCACACCCGTATCCGGCCTGCGCACACCCGTATCCGGCCTGCGCACACCCGTATCCGGCCTGCGCACACCCGTATCCGGCCTGCGCACACCCGTATCCGGCCTGCGCACACCCGTATCCGGCCTGCGCACACCCGTATCCGGCCTGCGCACACCCGTATCCGGCCTGCGCACACCCGTATCCGGCCTGCGCACACCCGTATCCGGCCTGCGCACACCCGTATCCGGCCTGCGCACACCCGTATCCGGCCTGCGCACACCCGTATCCGGCCTGCGCACACCCGTATCCGGCCTGCGCACACCCGTATCCGGCCTGCGCACACCCGTATCCGGCCTGCGCACACCCGTATCCGGCCTGCGCACACCCGTATCCGGCCTGCGCACACCCGTATCCAGCCTGCGCACACCCGTATCCAGCCTGCGCACACCCGTATCCAGCCTGCGCACACCCGTATCCAGCCTGCGCACACCCGTATCCAGCCTGCGCACACCCGTATCCAGCCTGCGCACACCCGTATCCGGCCTGCGCACACCCGTATCCGGCCTGCGCACACCCGTATCCGGCCTGCGCACACCCGTATCCGGCCTGCGCACACCCGTATCCGGCCTGCGCACACCCGTATCCGGCCTGCGCACACCCGTATCCGGCCTGCGCACACCCGTATCCGGCCTGCGCACACCCGTATCCGGCCTGCGCACACCCGTATCCGCTGCCAACTCCCTGTCACATCCTCGCGGGCTAGATTAGCCGCTACCATAACATTTGGTTTGCAATGTCTCCTGTACACCGACAATTGCCAGCAGCAGGAATGAGTCGAAAGATCATGGACTGTAATAAGTGAGAGAAAAAGTTATTAGTCACATGACCCCGCAGCATCATGTGACGCACGATACAAGGGCAGGGGGCGCGAGCAAAGTGTGCCCACTCCTGCACTAACCCCTTACCCTAAAATCCTTAACCCAGGCGGTCTCAACTCCAGTCCTCAAGACCCCCCCCCCCAACAGCTCAGGTTACGGATATCCCTGCTTCAGCACAGGTGGCTCAATCTTCGAGTAAAGCACTGACTGAACCACCTGTGCTGAAGCAGGGATATTCGTAACCTGATCTGTTTGGGGGTTAGGGGAGGGTCGAGGACTGGAGTTGAGAACCCCTGATCTCCTTATCCTAAAAACTCTAAGCTGTTAACCCCTTAGCCTAAAATCCTTAACCTGTAATTGTAACGCTAATCACCTCAGGTCCAAAAAGGCCAAGTTCCCAAGTCCCATTCCGCTCTAACTGACCCCTCGCACACCCGCCTCCCAGGCGCGTTCCCCTAACACACCCGCCTCCCCCCTCCCAGGGGCGTTCCCAATACACACCCGCCTCTCCCCTCCCAGGCGCGTTCCCCATACACACCCGCCTCCCCCCTCCCAGGCGCGTTCCCCTAACACATCGCCTCCCCCCTCCCAGGCGCGTTCCCCATACACACCCGCCTCCCCCCTCCCAGGCGCGTTCCCCTAACACACCCGCCTCCCCCCTCTCGTTACCCGCTCACCAAAGTCCCCCCCGTCCCCCCATTTCTATCACGCTCACCAAAGTCCACCCCCCAAAAGGAGTGTATAGTGAGTTATTAGGGTGCAATGTGAGGAGGGTATAGTGAGATATTAGTGTGAGATGTAAGGAGGGGCAGAGGAGGGTATAGTGAGAAATTAGGGGGAGATGTAAGGAGGGGCAGAGGGGTGTATAGTGAGATATTAGGGGGAGATGTAAGGAGGGGCAGGGGAGGGTATAGTGAGAGATTAGGGTGAGATGTAAGGAGGGGCAGAGGGGTGTATAGTGAGATATTAGGGGGAGATGTAAGGAGGGGCAGGGGAGGGTATAGTGAGAGATTAGGGGGAGATGTAAGGAGGGGCAGGGGAGGGTATAGTGAGAGATTAGGGTGAGATGTAAGGAGGGTCAGAGGAGGGTATAGTGAGATATTAGGGGGATATGTAAGGAGGGGGAGAGGAGGGTATAGTGAGAGATTAGGGTGAGATGTAAGGAGGGGCAGAGGAAGGTACAGTGAGATATTAGGGTGAGATGTAAGGAGGGGCAGAGGAGGGTATAGTGAGAGATTAGGGTGAGATGTAAGGAGGGGCAGAGGGGTGTATAGTGAGAGATTAGGGTGAGATGTAATGAGGGTATAGTGAGATATTAGTGTGAGATGTAAGGAGGGGCAGAGGAGGGTATAGTGAGAGATTGGGGTGAGATGTAAGGAGGGGCAGAGGAGGGTATAGTGAGATATTAGGGTGAGATGTAAGGAGGGGCAGAGGAGGGTATAGTGAGATATTAGTGTGAGATGTAAGGAGGGGCAGAGGAGGGTATAGTGAGAGATTAGGGTGAGATGTAAGGAGGGCAGAGGAGGGTATAGTGAGATATTAGTGTGAGATGTAAGGAGGGGCAGAGGAGAGTATAGTGAGATATTAGGGTGAGATGTAAGGAGGGGCAGAGGAGGGTATAGTGAGATATTAGGGAGAGATGTAAGGAGGGGCAAAGGTGGGTATAGTGAGATATTAGTGTGAGATGTAAGGAGGGGCAGAGGAGAGTATAGTGAGATATTAGGGTGAGATGTAAGAGGGGCAGAGGAGTGTATAGTGAGCGATTAGGGTGCGATGTAAGGAGGGGCAGAGGAGGGTATAGTGAGATATAAGGGGGAGATGTAAGGAGGGCAGAGGAGGGTATAGTGAGATATTAAGGTGAGATGTAAGGAGGCGCAGAGGAGGGTATAGTGAGATATAAGGGGGAGATGTAAGGAGGGCAGAGGAGGGTATAGTGAGATATTAGGGTGAGATGTAAGGAGGCGCAGAGGAGGGTATAGTGAGATATTAGGGTGAGATGTAAGAGGGGCAGAGGAGGGTATAGTGAGCGATTAGGGTGCGATGTAAGGAGGGGCAGAGGAGGGTATAGTGAGATATTAGGGTGAGATGTAAGGAGGGGCAGAGGAGGGTATAGTGAGATATTAGGGTGAGATGTAAGGAGGGGCAGAGGAGGGTATAGTGAGATATTAGGGTGAGATGTAAGGAGGGGCAGAGGAGGGTATAGTGAGATATTAGGGTGAGATGTAAGAGGGGCAGAGGAGGGTATAGTGAGATATTAGGGTGAGATGTAAGGAGGGTCAGAGGAGGGTATAGTGAGATATTCGGGTGAGATGTAAGGAGGGTCAGAGGAGGGTATAGTGAGATATTAGGATGAGATGTAAGGAGGGTCAGAGGAGGGTATAGTGAGATATTAGGGTGAAATGTAAGGAGGGGCAGAGGAGGGTATAGTGAGAGATTAGGGTGAGATGTAAGGAGGGGCAGAGGAGGGTATAGTGAGAGATTAGGGTGAGATGTAAGGAGGGGCAGAGGAGGGTATAGTGAGATATTGGGGTGAGATGTAAGGAGGGGCAGGGGAGGGTATAGTGAGATATTAGGGTGAGATGTAAGGAGTAGCAGGGGAGGGTATAGTGAGATATTAGGGTGAGATGTAAGGAGGGGCAGAGGAGGGCATAGTGAGATATTTGGGTGATATGTAAGGAGGGGCAGAGGAGGGTATAGTGAGAGATTAGGATAAAATGTAAGGAGGGACAGAGGAGGGTATAGTGAGAGATTAGGGTGAGATGTAAGGAGGGGCAGAGGAGGGTATAGTGAGATATTAGAGTGAGATGTAAGGAGGGGCAGAGGAGGGTATAGTGAGATATTAGGGTGAGATGTAAGGAGGGGCAGAGGAGGGTATAGTGAGATATTAGGGTGAGATGTAAGAGGGGCAGAGGAGGGTATAGTGAGATATTAGGGTGAGATGTAAGGAGGGTCAGAGGAGGGTATAGTGAGATATTCGGGTGAGATGTAAGGAGGGTCAGAGGAGGGTATAGTGAGATATTAGGATGAGATGTAAGGAGGGTCAGAGGAGGGTATAGTGAGAGATTAGGGTGAAATGTAAGGAGGGGCAGAGGAGGGTATAGTGAGAGATTAGGGTGAGATGTAAGGAGGGGCAGAGGAGGGTATAGTGAGAGATTAGGGTGAGATGTAAGGAGGGGCAGAGGAGTGTATAGTGAGATATTGGGGTGAGATGTAAGGAGGGGCAGGGGAGGGTATAGTGAGATATTAGGGTGAGATGTAAGGAGTAGTAGGGGAGGGTATAGTGAGATATTAGGGTGAGATGTAAGGAGGAGCAGAGGAGGGTATAGTGAGATATTAGGGTGAGATGTAAGGAGTAGCAGGGGAGGGTATAGTGAGATATTAGGGTGAGATGTAAGGAGGGGCAGAGGAGGGCATAGTGAGATATTTGGGTGATATGTAAGGAGGGGCAGAGGAGGGTATAGTGAGAGATTAGGATAAAATGTAAGGAGGGACAGAGGAGGGTATAGTGAGAGATTAGGGGGAGATGTAAGGAGGGACAGAGGAGAGTATAGTGAGAGATTAGGGTGAGATGTAAGGAGGGGCAGAGGAGGGTATAGTGAGAGATTAGGGTGAGATGTAAGGAGTGTATAGTGAGAGATTATGGTGAGATCTAAGGAGTGTATAGCGAGAGATTATGGTGAGATGTAAGGAGGGGCAGAGGAGGGTATAGCGAGAGATTATGGTGAGATGTAAGGAGGGGCAGAGGAGGGTATAGCGAGAGATTATGGTGAGATGTGA
>NW_027453815.1:313363-401864 GCF_040206685.1 Ascaphus truei
GGAGGTGGCACAGGCTGGGAGGAGGTGGCACAGGATGGGGAGGAGGTGGCACAGGATGGGGAGGAAGGTGGCACAGGATGGGGAGGAGGTGGCACAGGATGGGGAGGAGGTGGCACAGGATGGGGAGGAGGTGGCACAGGATGGGGAGGAGGTGGCACAGGATGGGGAGGAGGTGGCACAGGATGGGGAGGAGGTGGCGTAGGATGGGGAGGAGGAGGCGTAGGATGGGGAGGAGGAGGCGTAGGATGGGGAGGAGGTGGCGTAGGATGGGGAGGAGGTGGCACAGGATGGGGAGGAGGTGGCACAGGATGGGGAGGAGGTGGCACAGGATGGGGAGGAGGTGGCACAGGATGGGGAGGAGGTGGCACAGGATGGGGAGGAGGTGGCACAGGCTGGGGAGGAGGTGGCACAGGATGGGGAGGAGGTGGCACAGGATGGGGAGGAGGTGGCACAGGATGGGGAGGAGGTGGCACAGGATGGGGAGGAGGTGGCACAGGATGGGGAGGAGGTGGCACAGGATGGGGAGGAGGTGGCACAGGATGGGGAGGAGGTGGCACAGGATGGGGAGGAGGTGGCACAGGATGGGGAGGAGGTGGCACAGGATGGGGAGGAGGTGGCACAGGATGGGGAGGAGGTGGCACAGGATGGGGAGGAGGCGTAGGATGGGGAGGAGGTGGCACAGGATGGGGAGGAGGTGGCGTAGGATGGGGAGGAGGTGGCACAGGATGGGGAGGAGGTGGCACAGGATGGGGAGGAGGTGGCACAGGATGGGGAGGAGGTGGCACAGGATGGGGAGGAGGTGGCACAGGATGGGGAGGAGGTGGCACAGGATGGGGAGGAGGTGGCACAGGATGGGGAGGAGGTGGCGTAGGATGGGGAGGAGGTGGCACAGGATGGGGAGGAGGTGGCACAGGATGGGGAGGAGGTGGCACAGGATGGGGAGGAGGTGGCACAGGATGGGGAGGAGGTGGCACAGGATGGGGAGGAGGTGGCACAGGATGGGAGGAGGTGGCACAGGATGGGGAGGAGGTGGCACAGATGGGGAGGAGGTGGCACAGGATGGGGAGGAGGTGGCACAGGATGGGGAGGAGGTGGCACAGGATGGGGAGGAGGTGGCACAGGATGGGGAGGAGGTGGCACAGGATGGGGAGGAGGTGGCGCAGGATGGGGAGGAGGTGGCACAGGATGGGGAGGAGGTGGCGCAGGATGGGGAGGAGGTGTAGGATGGGGAGGAGGTGGCGTAGGATGGGGAGGAGGTGGCACAGGATGGGGAGGAGGTGGCACAGGCTGGGAGGAGGATACAGAGGGGATGTGTTGAAATAAACAAAGTTATGAGTTAAAAGGCCGCTATAACAGTTGCGGCGTGCGCACTGAGGTCGGAGCCGATCGGGAGGCGCAGCTGTGAGGACATGCAGGCGGTTTGCCTCATTGGCTGGACGTCACCTGGCCATCACGCAGCAAATACAATATCATTTGTTTGCCCGAGAATCGCGCAGCCAGACACTCTGTGACCGGCCTCATAGAAGTAACCTCCCACCCCCCCCCCCCGTAAACAGACATGGTGTTCCCCTCTCCCCCCCCCCACCCCCGCAAACAGACATGGGTGTTCCCCTCTCTCCCCCACCCCCGCAAACAGACATGGTGTTCCCCTCTCACCCCCCGCCCCCGCAAACAGACATGGTGTTCCCCTCTCTCCCCCCGCCCCCGCAAACAGACATGGTGTTCCCCCTCACCCCCCGCCCCCGCAAACAGACATGGTGTTCCCCCTCTCCCCCCTGGCAACAGTGTGGCAGCTTCTTATTGGCTTTTGGGAACAGATTTAATAGGCTATTTTGTTTTGCAAACACGGTGCTTCCCCCCCTCACCTTCCCCCTGCAGACATGGTGCTCCCCCCTCACCTTCCCCCCCCTGCAGACATGGTGCTCCCCCCTCACCTTCCCCCCCTGCAGACATGGTGCTCCCCCCTCACCTTCCCCCCTGCAGACACTGTGCTCCCCCCTCAACTTCCCCCCTGCAGACACGGTGCTCCCCCCTCACCTTCCCCCCTGCAGACACTGTGCTCCCCCCTCACCTTCCCCCCCCCCCCCCGCAGACATGGTGCTTCCCCCTCACCTTCCCCCCCCCGCAGACACGGTGCTTCCCCCTCACCTTCCCCCCCCCCCCCCCCCCGCAGACACAGTGCTCCCCCCTCACCTTCCCCCCCGCAGACACGGTGCTCCCCCTCACCTTCCCCCCCGCAGACACGGTGCTCCCCCCTCACCTTCCCCCCCGCAGACACGGTGCTCCCCCCTCACCTTCCCCCCCGCAGACACGGTGCTCCCCCCTCACCTTCCCCCCCGCAGACACGGTGCTCCCCCCTCACCTTCCCCCCCGCAGACACGGTGCTCCCCCCTCACCTTCCCCCCCGCAGACACGGTGCTCCCCCTCACCTTCCCCCCGCAGACATTGTACTCCCCCCTCACCTTCCCCCCGCAGACACGGTGCTCCCCCTCACCTTCCCCCCCCACAGACACGGTGCTCCCCCCTCACCTTCCCCCCCCCCCCCCCGCAGACACAGTGCTCCCCCCTCACCTTCCCCCCCGCAGACACGGTGCTCCCCCCTCACCTTCCCCCCTGCAGACACGGTGCTCCCCCCTCACCTTCCCCCTGCAGACATGGTGCTCCCCCCTCACCTTCCCCCCTGCAGACACGGTGCTCCCCCCTCACCTTCCCCCCCGCAGACACGGTGCTCCCCCCTCACCTTCCCCCCCGCAGACACGGTGCTCCCCCCTCACCTTCCCCCCGCAGACACGGTGCTCCCCCCCTCACCTTCCCCCCGCAGACACGGTGCTCCCCCCTCACCTTCCCCCCGCAGACATTGGTACTCCCCCCTCACCTTCCCCCCCGCAGACACGGTGCTCCCCCCTCACCTTCCCCCCCCACAGACACGGTGCTCCCCCCTCACCTTCCCCCCCCCCCCCCCGCAGACACAGTGCTCCCCCCTCACCTTCCCCCCCCGCAGACACGGTGCTCCCCCTCACCTTCCCCCCTGCAGACACGGTGCTCCCCCCTCACCTTCCCCCTGCAGACATGGTGCTCCCCCTCACCTTCCCCCCCTGCAGACACGGTGCTCCCCCCTCACCTTCCCCCCTGCAGACACGGTGCTCCCCCCTCACCTTCCCCCCTGCAGACACGGTGCTCCCCCCTCACCTTCCCCCCTGCAGACACGGTGCTCCCCCCTCAACTTCCCCCTGCAGACACGGTGCTCTCACCTTCCCCCCTGCAGACACGGTGCTCCCCCCTCAACTTCCCCCCTGCAGACACGGTGCTCCCCCCTCACTTCCCCCCTGCAGACACGGTGCTCCCCCCTCACCTTCCCCCCTGCAGACACGATGCTCCCCCCTCACCTTCCCCCCTGCAGACATGGTGCTCCCCCCCTGCAGACATGGTGCTCCCCCCTGCAGACATGGTGCTCCCCCCTCACCTTCCCCCCTGCAGACATGGTGCTCCCCCTCACCTTCCCCCCTGCAGACATGGTGCTCCCCCCCTCACCTTCCCCCCTGCAGACATGGTGCTCCCCCCCTCACCTTCCCCCTGCAGACATGGTGCTCCCCCCTCACCTTCCCCCCTGCAGACATGGTGCTTCCCCTCACATTACCCCCTGCAGACATGGTGCTCCCCCTCACCTTCCCCCCTGCAGACATGGTGCTCCCCCCCTCACCTTCCCCCTGCAGACATGGTGCTCCCCCCCTCACCTTCCCCCCTGCAGACATGGTGCTCCCCCCTCACCTTCCCCCTGCAGACATGGTGCTCCCCCCTCACCTTCCCCCTGCAGACATGGTGCTCCCCCCCTCACCTTCCCCCCTGCAGACACGGTGCTCCCCCCCTCACCTTCCCCCCTGCAGACATGGTGCTTCCCCTCACCTTCCCCCCTGCAGACATGGTGCTTCCCCCCTGCAGACATGGTGCTCCCCCCCTGCAGACCTTGTGCTTCCCCCTCACCTTACCCCCACCCCCTGCAGACATGGTGCTTCCCCTCACCTTCCCCCCTGCAGACATGGTGCTTCCCCCCTGCAGACATGGTGCTCCCCCCCTGCAGACCTTGTGCTTCCCCTCACCTTACCCCCACCCCTGCAGACATGGTGCTCCCCCCCCTCACCTTCCCCCTGCATACCTGGTGCTTCCTCTCACCTTCCCCCCTGCAGACATGGTGCTCCCCCCTGCAGACATGGTGCTCCCCCCCCTGCAGACCTGGTGCTTCCCCCTCACCTTACCCCCACCCCCTGCAGACATGGTGCTCCTCCCCCTCACCTTCCCCCTCACCTTTCCCCCACCCCCTGCAGACATGGTGCTCCTCCCCCTCACCTTCCCCTGCATACCTGGTGCTTCCTCTCACCTTCCCCCTGCAGACATGGTGCTCCCCCCTCACCTTCCCCCCTGCAGACACGGTGCTCCCCCCCTCACCTTCCCCCTGCAGACATGGTGCTCCCCCCCTCACCTTCCCCCTTGAAGACACGGTGCTCCCCCCCCTCACCTTCCCCCTGCAGACACGGTGCTCCCCCCCCTCACCTTCCCCCCTGCAGACACAGTGCTCCCCCCCCTCACCTTCCCCCCTGCAGACACGGTGCTCCCCCCTCACCTTCCCCCCTGCAGACATGGTGCTCCCCCCCTCACCTTCCCCCCTGCAGACCTGGTGCTTCCCCTCACCTTACCCCCACCCCCTGCAGACATGGTGCTCCTCCCCCTCACCTTCCCCCGGCATACCTGGTGCTTCCTTTCACCTTCCCCCCTGCAGACATGGTGCTCCCCCCCTCACCTTCCCCCTTGCAGACACGGTGCTCCCCCCCTCACCTTCCCCCCTGCAGACACGGTGCTCCCCCCCCTCACCTTCCCCCCTGCAGACACGGTGCTCCCCCCCCTCACCTTCCCCCCTGCAGACACGGTGCTCCCCCCCCTCACCTTCCCCCCTGCAGACACGGTGCTCCCCCTCACCTTCCCCCCTGCAGACATGGTGCTCCCCCCCTCACCTTCCCCCCTGCAGACATGGTGCTCCCCCCCTCACCTTCCCCCTGCAGACATGGTGCTCCCCCCCTCACCTTCCCCCTGCAGACATGGTGCTCCCCCCCTCACCTTCCCCCCTGCAGACATGGTGCTCCCCCCCTCACCTTCCCCCCTGCAGACATGGTGCTCCCCCCCTCACCTTCCCCCCTGCAGACATGGTGCTCCCCCCCTCACCTTCCCCCCCTGCAGACATGGTGCTCCCCCCCTCACCTTCCCCCCCTGCAGACATGGTGCTCCCCCCTCACCTTCCCCCCTGCAGACATGGTGCTCCCCCCTCACCTTCCCCCCTGCAGACATGGTGCTCCCCCCTCACCTTTCCCCCTGCAGACATGGTGCTCCCCCCTCACCTTTCCCCCTGCAGACATGGTGCTCCCCCCTCACCTTCCCCCCTGCAGACATGGTGCTCCCCCCCTCACCTTCCCCCCCTGCAGACATGGTGCTCCCCCCTCACCTTCCCCCCTGCAGACATGGTGCTCCCCCCTCACCTTCCCCCCTGCAGGCATGGTGCTCCCCCCTCACCTTCCCCCCTGCAGGCATGGTGCTCCCCCCTCACCTTCCCCCCTGCAGACATGGAGCTCCCCCCTCACCTTCCCCCCTGCAGACATGGTGCTCCCCCCTCACCTTCCCCCCTGCAGACATGGTGCTCCCCCCCTCACCTTCCCCCCTGCAGGCATGGTGCTCCCCCCTCACCTTCCCCCCTGCAGGCATGGTGCTCCCCCTGTCCTGCTGCAGATGGATCTGTAAGTTCCCAGCACTGAGACATCAGGGGGGGGGATAGAGAGAGGAGCCGCGCTGCATGCTGGGACTTGTAGTCCTACTGCCCGTGTTAGCGCTTTGTTTCCTGTCTGAGCTTCAGGGGACATGACTACATCTCCCAGCATGCAGCGCGGGGGGCCTGTGCCGGAAGTTGTGGTTCTCTGCCCGAGCAGGGCCAGTGCTGGCCGGTCACGTGGTGCACGGCGGCCATGTCAGAGAGAGCCTGAGCCCTGATTATATACAAACCGTATAAAGGTGTCATTACACCCACTGCCCTCTCACAGGGGCCTCACTGCCCTCTCTCACAGGGGCCTCACTGCCCTCTCACAGGGGCCTCACTGCCTCTCACACAGGGGCCTCACTGCCCTCTCACACAGGGGCCCCCTCACTGCCCTCTCACACAGGGGCCTCACTGCCCTCTCACACAGGGGCCTCACTGCCTCTCACACAGGGGCCTCACTGCCCTCTCACACAGGGGCCCCCTCACTGCCCTCTCACACAGGGGCCTCACTGCCCTCTCACACAGGGGCCTCACTGCCCTCTCACACAGGGGCCTCACTGCCCTCTCTCACAGGGGCCTCACTGCCCTCTCACACAGGGGCCTCACTGCCCTCTCACACAGGGGCCTCACTGCCCTCTCACACAGGGGCCTCACTGCCCTCACACAGGGGCCTCACTGCCTCTCACACAGGGGCCTCACTGCCCTCTCACAGGGGCCTCACTGCCCCCTCTCACAGGGGCCTCACTGCCTCTCTCACAGGGGCCTCACTGCCCTCTCACACAGGGGCCTCACTGCCCTCTCACACAGGGGCCTCACTGCCCTCTCACACAGGGGCCTCACTGCCCTCTCACACAGGGGCCTCACTGCCCTCTCTCACAGGGGCCTCACTGCCCTCTCTCACAGGGGCCTCACTGCCCTCTCTCACAGGGGCCTCACTGCCCTCTCACACAGGGGCCTCACTGCCCTCTCACACAGGGGCCTCACTGCCCTCTCACACAGGGGCCTCACTGCCCTCTCACACAGGGGCCTCACTGCCCTGTCTCACAGGGGCCTCACTGAACTCTCACAGGGGCAGCAAGGGGCCTCACTGCCCTCTCACAGGGGCGCTGCCCTCTCACAGGGGCCTCACTGCCCTCTCACAGGGGCCTCACTGCCCTCTCACACAGGGGCCTCACTGCCCTCTCTCACAGGGGCCTCACTGCCCTCTCTCACAGGGGCCTCACTGCCCTCTCTCACAGGGGCAGCAAGGGGCCTCACTGTGACAGGGTGGCCAGGTAGGGGAGGGGTTAATCATTGCTCTGCGGGTCTCTGGCAGGAAAGGGGTTAATGATTGCACTGCGGGTCTCTGGCAGGGAAGAGGTTAATCATTGCTCTGCAGGTCTCTGGCAGGAAAGGGGTTAATCATTGCACTGCGGGTCTCTGGCAGGGAAGGGGTTAATCATTGCTCTGCGGGTCTCTGGCTGGGAAGGGGTTAATCATTGCTCAGCGGGTCTCTGGCAGGGAAGGGGTTAATCATTGCTCTGCAGGTCTCTGGCAGGGAAGGGGTTAATCATTGCTCTGCGGGTCTCTGGCGGGGAAGGGGTTAATCATTGCTCTCCGGGTCTCTGGCGGAAGGGGTTAATCATTGCTCTGCAGGTTTCTGGCAGGGAAGGGGTTAATCATTGCTCTGCAGGTCCCTGGCAGGGAAGGGGTTAATCATTGCTCTGCAGGTCTCTGGCAGGGAAGGGGTTAATCATTGCTCTGCGGGTCTCTGGCGGGGAAGGGGTTAATCATTGCTCTCCGGGTCTCTGGCGGAAGGGGTTAATCATTGCTCTGCAGGTCTCTGGCAGGGAAGGGGTTAATCATTGCTCTGCAGGTCAATGGCAGGGAAGGGGTTAATCATTGCTCTGCAGGTCCCTGGCAGGGAAGGGGTTAATCATTGCTCTGCAGGTCTCTGGCAGGGAAGGGGTTAATCATTGCTCTGCAGGTCTCTGGCAGGGAAGGGGTTAATCATTGCTCTGCGGGTCTCTGGCAGGGAAGGGGTTAATCATTGCTCTGCAGGTTTCTGGCAGGGAAGGGGTTAATCATTGCTCTGCATGTCTCTGGCAGGGAAGGGGTTAATCATTGCTCTGCATGTCTCTGGCAGGGAAGGGGTTAATCATTGCTCTGCAGGTCTCTGGCAGGGAAGGGGTTAATCATTGCTCTGCAGGTCTCTGGCAGGGAAGGGGTTAATCATTGCTCTGCGGGTCTCTGGCAGGGAAGGGGTTAATCATTGCTCTGTGGGTCTCTGGCAGGGAAGGGGTTAATCATTGCTCTGCAGGTCTCTGGCAGGAAAGGGGTTAATCTTTGCTCTACGGGTCTCTGGCAGGGAAGGGGTTAATCATTGCTCTGCAGGTCTCTGGCAGGGAAGGGGTTAATCATTGCTCTGCGGGTCTCTGGCGGGGAAGGGGTTAATCATTGCTCTGCAGGTCTCTGGCAGGGAAGGGGTTATTCATTGCACTGCGGGTCTCTGGCAGGGAAGGGGTTAATCATTGCTCTGCGGGTCTCTGGCAGGGAAGGGGTTAATCATTGCTCTGCAGGTCTCTGGCAGGGAAGGGTTTAATCATTGCTCTGCGGGTCTCTGGCGGGGAAGGGGTTAATCATTGCTCTGCAGGTTTCTGGCAGGGAAGGGGTTAATCATTGCTCTGCAGGTTTCTGGCAGGGAAGGGGTTAATCATTGCTCTGCAGGTCCCTGGCAGGGAAGGGGTTAATCATTGCTCTGCAGGTTTCTGGCAGGGAAGGGGTTAATCATTGCTCTGCAGGTCCCTGGCAGGGAAGGGGTTAATCATTGCTCTGCAGGTTTCTGGCAGGGAAGGGGTTAATCATTGCTCTGCAGGTTTCTGGCAGGGAAGGGGTTAATCATTGCTCTGCATGTCTCTGGCAGGGAAGGGGTTAATCATTGCTCTGCAGGTCTCTAGCAGGGAAGGGGTTAATCATTGCTCTGCAGGTCTCTGGCAGGGAAGGGGTTAATCATTGCTCTGCAGGTCTCTGGCAGGGAAGGGGTTAATCATTGCTCTGCGGGTCTCTGGCAGGGAAGGGGTTAATCTTTGCTCTACGGGTCTCTGGCAGGGAAGGGGTTAATCATTGCTCTGCGGGTCTCTGGCGGGGAAGGGGTTAATCATTGCTCTGCAGGTCTCTGGCAGGGAAGGGGTTAATCATTGCTCTGTGGGTCTCTGGCAGGGAAGGGGTTAATCTTTGCTCTACGGGTCTCTGGCAGGGAAGGGGTTAATCATTGCTCTGCAGGTCTCTGGCAGGGAAGGGGTTAATCATTGCTCTGCCGGTCCCTGGCAGGGAAGGGGTTAATCATTGCTCTGCAGGTCTCTGGCAGGGAAGGGGTTAATCATTGCTCTGCCGGTCCCTGGCAGGGAAGGGGTTAATCTTTGCTCTGCATGTCTCTGGCAGGGAAGGGGTTAATCATTGCTCTGCAGGTCTCTGGCAGGGAAGGGGTTAATCATTGCTCTGCGGGTCTCTGGCGGGGAAGGGGTTAATCATTGCTCTGCAGGTCTCTGGCAGGGAAGGGGTTAATCATTGCTCTGCGGGTCTCTGGCAGGGAAGGGGTTAATCATTGCTCTGCGGGTCTCTGGCAGGGAAGGGGTTAATCATTGCTCTGCAGGTCTCTGGCAGGGAAGGGGTTAATCATTGCTCTGCATGTCTCTGGCGGAAGGGGTTAATCATTGCTTTGCAGGTCTCTGGCAGGGAAGGGGTTAATCATTGCTCTGCAGGTCTCTGGCAGGGAAGAGGTTAATCATTGCTCTGCATGTCTCTTTCAGGGAAGGGGTTAATCATTGCTCTGCAGGTCTCTGGCAGGGAACGGGTTAATCATTGCTCTGCGGGTCTCTGGCAGGGAAGGGGTTAATCATTGCTCTGCAGGTCTCTGGCAGGGAAGGGGTTAATCATTGCTCTGCATGTCTCTGGCAAGGAAGGGGTTAATCATTGTTTGCTGGTCTGTGGCATGGAAAGGGTTACTCCTTGCTGGGCAGGTCTCGGGTAGGGAAGGGGTTAATGGCAGTTGCGGGTGCAGGTATATAAGTGGCAGTTTTTCAGTACCGGGCCTGCGGTATTTATTCTTCCAGCGTCACTTTGTAACTTCTTTTGGTCGCGGCGCGCTCCCGGTAATCGGACGCGCGGCACTTTGTAACTTCTTTTGGTCCCGGCGCGCTCCCGGTAATCGGACGCGCGTCACTTTGTAACTTCTTTTGGTCCCGGCGCGCTCCCGGTAATCGGACGCGCGTCACTTTGTAACTTCTTTTGGTCCCGGCGCGCTCCCGGTAATCGGACGCGCGTCACTTTGTAACTTCTTTTGGTCCCGGCGCGCTCCCGGTAATCGGACGCGCGTCACTTTGTAACTTCTTTTGGTCCCGGCGCGCTCCCGGTAATCGGACGCGCGTCACTTTGTAACTTCTTTTGGTCCCGGCGCGCTCCCGGTAATCGGACGCGCGTCCCTTTGTAACTTCTTTTGGTCGCGGCGCGCTCCCGGTAATCGGACGCGCGTCACTTTGTAACTTCTTTTGGTCCCGGCGCGCTCCCGGTAATCGGACGCGCGTCACTTTGTAACTTCTTTTGGTCCCGGCGCGCTCCCGGTAATCGGACGCGCGTCATTTTGTAACTTCTTTTGGTCCCGGCGCGCTCCCGGTAATCGGACGCGCGTCACTTTGTAACTTCTTTTAATCCCGGCGCGCTCCCGGTAATCGGACGCGCGTCCCTTTGTAACTTCTTTTGGTCGCGGCGCGCTCCCGGTAATCGGACGCGCGTCACTGTTTAACTTCTTTTGGTCCCGGCGCGCTCCCGGTAATCGGACGCGCGTCACTTTGTAACTTCTTTTGGTCCCGGCGCGCTCCCGGTAATCGGACGCGCGTCACTTTGTAACTTCTTTTGGTCCCGGCGCGCTCCCGGTAATCGGACGCGCGTCACTTTGTAACTTCTTTTAATCCCGGCGCGCTCCCGGTAATCGGACGCGCGTCACTTTGTAACTTCTTTTGGTCCCGGCGCGCTCCCGGTAATCGGACGCGCGTCACTTTGTAACTTCTTTTGGTTTCGGCGCGCTCCCGGTAATCGGACGCGCGTCACTTTGTAACTTCTTTTGGTCCCGGCGCGCTCCCGGTAATCGGACGCGTGTCACTTTGTAACTTCTTTTGGTCCCGTCGCGCTCCCGGTAATCGGACGCGCGTCACTTTGTAACTTCTTTTAATCCCGGCGCGCTCCCGGTAATCGGACGCGCGTCACTTTGTAACTTCTTTTGGTCCTGGCGCGCTCCCGGTAATCGGACGCGCGTCACTTTGTAACTTCTTTTGGTCCCGGCGCGCTCCCGGGTATCGGACGCGCGCCACTTTGTAACTTCTTTTTATCCCGGCGCGCTCCCGGTAATCGGACGCGAGTCACTTTGTAACTTCTTTTAATCCCGGCACGCTCCCGGTAATCGGACGCGCGTCACTTTGTAACTCCTTTTGGTCCCGGCGCGCTCCCGGTAATCGGACGCGCGTCACTTTGTAACTCCTTTTGGTCCCGGCGCGCTCCCGGTAATCGGACGCACGTCACTTTGTAACTCCTTTTGGTCCCGGCGCGCTCCCGGTAATCGGACGCGCGTCACTTTGTAACTTCTTTTAATCCCGGCGCGCTCCCGGTAATCGGACGCGCGTCACTTTGTAACTTCTTTTGGTCCCGGCGCGCTCCCGGTAATCGGACGCGCGTCACTTTGTAACTCCTTTTGGTCCCGGCGCGCTCCCGGTAATCGGACGCGCGTCACTTTGTAACTTCTTTTGGTCCCGGCGCGCTCCCAGGAATCGGACGCGCGTCACTTTGTAACTTCTTTTGGTCCCGGCGCGCTCCCGGTAATCGGACGCGCGTCACTTTGTAACTTCTTTTGGTCCCGGCGCGCTCCCGGTAATCGGACGCGCGTCACTTTGTATCTTCTTTTGGTCCCGGCGCGCTCCCGGGTATCGGACGCGCGTCACTTTGTAACGTCTTTTAATCCCGGCGCGCTCCCGGTAATCGGACGCGCGTCACTTTGTAACTTCTTTTAATCCCGGCGCGCTCCCGGTAATCGGACGCGCGCCACATTGTATCTTCTTTTGGTCCCGGCGTGCTCCCGGTAATAGGACGCGCGTCACTTTGTAACTCCTTTTGGTCCCGGCGCGCTCCCGGTAATCGGACGCGCGTCACTTTGTAACTTCTTTTGGTCCCGGCGCGCTCCCGGTAATCGGACGCGCGTCACTTTGTAACTTCTTTTGGTCCCGGCGCGCTCCCGGTAATCGGACGCGTGTCACTTTGTAACTTCTTTTGGTCCCGGCGCGCTCCCGGTAATCGGACGCGCGTCACTTTGTATCTTCTTTTGGTCCCGGCGCGCTCCCGGTAATCGGACGCGCGTCACTTTGTAACTTCTTTTGATCCCGGCGCGCTCCCGGTAATCGGACGCGCGTCACTTTGTAACTTCTTTTGGTCCCGCTCGCTCCCGGTAATCGGACGCGCGTCACTTTGTAACTTCTTTTGGTCCCGGCGCGCTCCCGGTAATCGGACGCGCGTCACTTTGTAACTTCTTTTGGTCCCGGCGCGCTTCCGGTAATCGGACGCGTGTCACTTTGTAACTTCTTTTGGTCGCGGCGCGCTCCCGGTAATCGGACGCGCGTCACTTTGTAACTTCTTTTGGTCCCGGCGCGCTCCCGGTAATCGGACGCGCGTCACTTTGTATCTTCTTTTGGTCCCGGCGCGCTCCCGGTAATCGGACGCGCGTCACTTTGTATCTTCTTTTGGTCCCGGCGCGCTCCCGGGTATCGGACGCGCGTCACTTTGTAACTTCTTTTAATCCCGGCGCGCTCCCGGTAATCGGACTCGCGTCACTTTGTAACTTCTTTTGGTCCCGGCGCGCTCCCTGTAATCGGACGCGCGTCACTTTGTAACTTCTTTTGGTCGCCGCGCTCCCGGGGTGCGGACGCGCGTCACTTTGTAACTTCTTTTGGTCGCAGCGCGCTCCCGGGGTGCGGACGCGCGTCACTTTGTAACTTATTTTGGTTGCGGCGCGCTCCCGGTAATCGGACGCGCGTCACTTTGTAACTTCTTTTGGTCGCGGCGCGCTCCCGGTAATCGGACGCGCATCACTTTGTAACTTCTTTTGGTCGCGGCGCGCTCCCGGGATGCGGACGCGCGTCACTTTGTAACTTCTTTTGGTCGCGGCGCGCTCCCGGGATGCGGACGCGCGTCACTTTGTAACGTCTTTTGGTCCCGGCGCACTCCCGGGAATCGGACGCGCGTCACTTTGTAACTTCTTTTGGTCCCGGCGCGCTCCCGGTAATCGGACGCGCGTCACTTTGTAACTTCTTTTGATCCCGGCGCGCTCCCGGTAATCGGACGCGCGTCACTTTGTAACTTCTTTTGGTCCCGCTCGCTCCCGGTAATCGGACGCGCGTCACTTTGTAACTTCTTTTGGTCCCGGCGCGCTCCCGGTAATCGGACGCGCGTCACTTTGTAACTTCTTTTGGTCCCGGCGCGCTTCCGGTAATCGGACGCGTGTCACTTTGTAACTTCTTTTGGTCGCGGCGCGCTCCCGGTAATCGGACGCGGCGCGCTCCCGGTAATCGGACGCGCGTCACTTTGTAACTTCTTTTGGTCCCGGCGCGCTCCCGGTAATCGGACGCGCGTCACTTTGTATCTTCTTTTGGTCCCGGCGCGCTCCCGGTAATCGGACGCGCGTCACTTTGTATCTTCTTTTGGTCCCGGCGCGCTCCCGGGTATCGGACGCGCGTCACTTTGTAACTTCTTTTAATCCCGGCGCGCTCCCGGTAATCGGACTCGCGTCACTTTGTAACTTCTTTTGGTCCCGGCGCGCTCCCTGTAATCGGACGCGCGTCACTTTGTAACTTCTTTTGGTCGCCGCGCTCCCGGGGTGCGGACGCGCGTCACTTTGTAACTTCTTTTGGTCGCAGCGCGCTCCCGGGGTGCGGACGCGCGTCACTTTGTAACTTATTTTGGTTGCGGCGCGCTCCCGGTAATCGGACGCGCGTCACTTTGTAACTTCTTTTGGTCGCGGCGCGCTCCCGGTAATCGGACGCGCATCACTTTGTAACTTCTTTTGGTCGCGGCGCGCTCCCGGGATGCGGACGCGCGTCACTTTGTAACTTCTTTTGGTCGCGGCGCGCTCCCGGGATGCGGACGCGCGTCACTTTGTAACGTCTTTTGGTCCCGGCGCACTCCCGGGAATCGGACGCGCGTCACTTTGTAACTTCTTTTGGACGCGGCCCGCTCCCGGGAAGCTGGGTTATCCTGAAAACCTGACCTGTTTGATGACTGGGGTTGAGCTCCCCTGGGTTAATGGATGCGTTTAGGAAGATGTAATAACGTCCTCACCACCACGCTATAAAAGTCCCTGGCGTGCGCCATTTCACTTGCCTTAGTGATGCATACAACAAAAAAACAAAGAAGCCCAAAGCTACATCCAATGTGACAAAAATACACAGTGCAATATCCATATATCTGTTGAAAAAGGGTTATTTAGTTAAACCCTTTGGCCAAAGCGTTATAAGCCTGCGAGCCACTTCAAGGCATGACCATAATATCGCAGGTCCTAACACTAGCCGATTAAAATCCTTATTTACCGCTATAATTAGGGGGAGGATGGTCCTGACATTGAACCTGTCGCAACCAGCTGCATGAAAAGAAAACCTGCTTACCTGGACAGTGGGGAGGGGCGAGCTTTAACCCTGGGAGGGAGGAGCCACTGACCTCCAAAACAGCTGAGACCGGCTGGACAAAGTTACCAAACACACAGATACCCAGTAAGCTCTCAGAACCCCCCCCAAATTACCACATAATATACATACATAACCTTGTCACGTAAGTTCTAATATGTTACGGTTGTGCTCGCCACAAACCGGGACCGGACCGCATGGTTGAGGCTGGGTTATGAAATCACCGACCTTTGACCGCGCAGACTGGTCCGGAGTGCGAAGTTCATAGTCAAACAGGCCGGGTTCAGGACTGGAGAGAACAGCGTAGTCGTTGGACGAGCCAGAGTCGGGATAGGAGATGTCCGGGTAGTCGTAGTCCAAGCAAGGAGTCGGCAACAGGAAATCAAGCAGGTCCTCCTGCTTCAGCGTTATCGCTGCAGGTCGGGAACGGGGTTTGCGCGAGTGGCGTCCACAGCCCATGGCGCTGGTCTAGGAGAAGGAAGACAGGCCAGAGTGGGCACACCGCCAGGCAGCACCGGTAAACCAGGGCAAGAGTTCAAGCTGGCCTCTGCGAAGGGAGAAAGAGCAGCAGGCCACAGGGTCCAAACAGCAACCTCTGCTAAGGGTAGAAGCAGCAGGTTGCGGGCTTCAGGGAGATAGCACACAGCAGGTCTCCGGGGTGCTTCAGCGCGGGAGTTTAAGCTGCCCTCTGCGAAGGGAGAAAGAGCAGCAGGCCACGGGGTTAAAACAGCAACCTCAGCAAGAGGTGTATGCAGCAGGTTGCTAAATCCAGGCAGGCGACACAGGCCTCCGGGAACCAGGAACACAGGCCTCAGCGAAGTAGCTGCAAGCTACGAGGAAACAGGAACGAGAACAACAAACTGGAACAATAATCCACAGAGATTAGTAACGAGAGATAACAAGCCTGGAGGATTGTGGCAAAACACAGGTAACATCCAAGAAGGATTATGCTCAGCAGAGAGGGATTGTGGGGGAATGCAGTATTTAAAGGCCAGCGGGCCAATCCCAGGAGGAGGGTGTGAGGGCACTGCTCCATTGACTGAGTACAAGGCTAGGTTGCAGTGATAGCCCGCACAGCTGCTGTTGATTGCTGTTGATTGCAAAGAGGGAATTAGTGAGAACAACAGCACCTTGCAAGGATACGAGAAAAGCCAGGAGTGGATTCCTGACATAATAAGACACAGAGAGTGACAGGCTATCCTATGGGGTTTTCCCCTTATGCTGAATTCCTGAGTGACTGGAGTGGAGTTAACACAGGGATCTGTGATAGCCAATGGTGGTACAGATACTGGGCCCTCCCTCTTTGAGCTGCAGGAAGGAAGTGCCTAAATTATAGATTGAAGTTCAGCCCCGTAGGGGCGAGACCTTCAGTTCTAGCCTGCCCCTGCCTGGGGTAGGAGCAGTGAGAGGTTGTTCCAGACTGCCCCTGCTTGGGGTAGCAGCAGTGAGAGGTTGTTCTAGCCTGCCCCTGCCTGGGGTAGGATGTGTTGGAAGCGTCTCCTCCTGGCTCAGCCCCTCATGGGCTGAACACATAACCTAATCCAGCCAGGCCTCACCATTACCTACAGGCCAGTACCACCCAGAAGCCAGGGATCTACCCTATCCAACTGAAGCACACGCTGCAATAACACCAGCAGTGGCGGCTGAGATAAAGAACATCCTCATTTGAACTTCTGGCTCCGCTGCTGTCTGTGTGGAGAGAGGTAAATGAGAGTAAGGGCTGTCATAGCGGGGACCCCCCTCAGTCATGCTGAAGCCCCCTGTGTCTGTAGGCGCTGACACCAAGAAGGAACCAGAGGGGTCCCTAAAAGTCTGCCCTGCACCTCCACACCATCGCGGGAAACTCATCTCTCCCTTACCATGCAGGTAACCAGCACCACACCAAGGGGTCGCATAACCATAATCTCCCAGAGGGAGAGGCTTGCGGCCTACTTGTCCGTCCGTTATATCTTATTATATATTTGTGAAAGCACTGTATGCCTGTCTGCATCTTCCTGTGTCCCTAGGGGAAATCTCATTGGTCCCTTGGCCCGCCCGCCCCCGCACCTCTGATTGGCCTGAGGCGGAGTGACGACACACACACACACACACACACACCTCTCTCTCTCTCTCTCTCTGTCCTCTTCCACCCCCCATCACACTCACCTCCCCCCCTCAGCTCCCCCCCCCGGTGCTCCGCTCAGCTCCCCCCAGGTGCTCCGCTCAGCTCCCCGCTCAGCTCCCCCCCGGTGCTCCGTTCAGCTCCCCGCTCAGCTCCCTCCTGGTGCTCCGCTCACCTCCCCCCCCGGTGCTCCGCTCACCCCCTTAGTATCTCTCCTGCTCCCAGGAGAGATAGCTCGACCTTTTCCTCTCTCCTCCAACTCCCAGGACAGACTTCCAGAAGTATACTAACTGTCACTTACAGGAGTGGGCTGCTAAATAGTCTCAGCCCCACCCCCTATGATGTCAGCAGGACCTCCCCTCTGTCTTATGCCTTCCACAGAGTCAGGGGCCTGCATCTATCACTCAGGGCAGGGCTTGAAGGGGGGAAAACCCATGATTACTACTGGTGCCTGCCCTTAACAGGACTTACCATGGTATGAGAAAGATATGTATAGCCTGTGCTGTTTACAGGGGGCTACACTCTCCCTCTGGTTGAATCCAATGGTCCCCACTTGGACCTAGCTCTAGCAGCACCATCCTGCGGTGAACAACCTGGGAAACAAACACACATCATGGCAGTGTTAGCATAACATAGGCACATGAGGTAGTTCAAGAAAACACACGGTTACTCCCAACGTGGAGAACCCTATTAATAATGTTTTGGATCTGGCTTTCTTACTCTTCTGCCATTGTGATCCGTGATGGTCACAAAGAAAGATTGCACCGACCCATGCTCCGGTCGATACATCACGCTATGCATGTATATGCACCTCCCTATGCTCCAGATCCTACCAACTCAATTATTTTGTCCTCGTTGTGATAACCTCCCTGACCAAACTTGGTCCGAAGATATTCCTGCACAGCCTCGCTGAGCCAACTATCCCGATTTTCTTCTATTTCCCTCATGATGGGCTCAGGCACATAAGGGTATTCATATCCATGGGACTGCCTATACCTAGCCACTATAGCTCTGTCGGCACGGCTCAACTTAGTGAGCTTGCGGTGACCCGCCCTGCTCGGCAGTACCCAAAGCTCTGGTTCTTCCGGAGCAATTTCATCGTACAATATACTGGGGCCTTTGGGCTGAATGAGTTTCTGCTCGATCTCCCGGAATCTATGGTCTATCTCATCCTCCACCTCCTGAGGAGTAAAGGCACCTGTCGCCCACCAATGATCAACGACGTTGCTCTTAATGAGCAGGAACCGTGTACGGTCCATCCCTGCGTGGTACCCAGTAAACAGGGGTGCCCACCATTTGTCACGGTGCTCGTAATCTGTGGAATGACTAGTGTGCTCTACCCCGGACTCTGCTTGGGACGAGACACCGGACGTCCCCGTCTCTGTAGAGCGCGAGCAATCTCTCCTCCCCTTGGCATTAAAATACCTCGTAGGGTTCATCTTGTGAACCACCTCCTGAACAGGCCCAGCCTCTGCTGGAGTGTCGGACCCTCGGGCCCTCCCTCTAGCTGCAGGAGAAAAAGGCACAGGGTTAGGTACACGTACTGTATCACACTGGAGTAAGGTATTTCACCATCCGACCCCTCATCGCTCAACGCCCAGTCCCGCAAGTCCTTGGAGTACTTAGGGTATTTGCTTAATTTATCCCCGCTAGGTCCCGGTAACAACACTCGTGACGGGGCAGGGGCAGTGGCCGGGGCGATGGAGCTAGGGGTTGGGGCAGGGGCAACGTTCAAGTAATTGTCCAGCAAGCGGGTAATACCGCGACCAAGGGACCCTTCTTGGGTGCTTTCTCCGCCATCCTTCGCGCTTCCCTCGATGGACCTTGGCTCTTCAGGGTGGCCATTGCAGCGGCCATGGCTACTCTCCGTGAGGAGAACAGCACTCCCGGGCCCCGTTTTCCGGTGGAACCGGAAATGACATCATCCGTGGTGCCCATAGAATCTCCATCCGCTCCGTGGTCACGCACCGGAAGTGCGTCGAGGACCGGCATGAACGTTGGCGGAGCATCCGGTTCACGGACGGACAAGTAGGCCGCAAGCCTCTCCTTATCTTCCTCCTCGGTTGCTGCTTTCGCCTGGCGGAAGTAATGGGGTGGTGGAGTCTCCTTACCGCTCCGCTGCTGTTTGGTGATCTTTGGATCCTCCGGGGTCATCTCGGACGCCATCTCCGCCGCACTGGGAGTCACCACGGCCGTGGGACTCTTACGGGCCTCCGGCCGCACCAGCGCTCGCCGTCGGAAGGTGTCCGGACTCGTCTGCTCCTTCATGGTACCACTGGGGTGGTTCGCCGGTAGGCGCATCGCCACCGATGGCACGGCAACCTCTTCCTCCGAAGATATCAGGATCGGATCCTCTGCTAGGGAGTCACCGGGTTCTTCTGCGATACAACCAGTGGGTATAGGTACGAAACAGTCTCGCTCTGGTACCTCCACTGCGGTCGCGCTCTTCTCTGTCGCCAGCTCGCTCGGTTCTGCAGCGGGCTGGGCCTTGGTTCCTCCCGCTTGGTTGCAACGGGGAACCAGGGCAGTCTTGTCTTTACCTTCCGCCACCTCCGTTAACGTTCCCGGAGAGGCAGCCTGCGGGGTCTCGATCAGAGGCCATGGCTCGTTAGGCCACAGGTAGTACGTGCCGCATTGAGGGCAACGTGCCTTAGTGCTTGGGACCGCTCCGGGTATCCCGCAGTGGACGCACAGGCACCGGATGTACTCGTGGCCCTCCACCTCCACTACCAGTAAGCCTCCCGGTAGCTGGTAAATCGTGGTGCTCATCTCAGACATTTTTAGCTCAGGGGTGGAACAGTTCAGTGTTTCAGATCCTTGCTTCTCGAATGCCAGACAGAAGTGAAGCTCTTCGCTCTCACTTCCTGTCCCTCCCTTCGCTGAGGACGCTCCTGATTGGCTCTCCTTGTGCCCCCTCCCTCTGGTGGAATCCAGAGGCGGGGCCCTCCTTTTTTCAGTGTGACGCGACCTGGTTTGTTGACCAGTCACAGCCCAGGTGGGTGGGCTTTCGGCTTTCGCGCCGCTCCGCCCTTCTTGCAGGGGATCTGGGTTTGGCGCCAAACCCCTGCACATTTCCCGCCACATTTCTCGTACAGTTCTTTTGCGCGATTCACGTGCGCGCTCCAGGATTGGCGGGAAACGCCATTTTAGATCGGCTGCTATCTGCTGGGCCGCTGATGGCGCCTTGGTCGCCATTTTTGAGGGTTCTTTGCTCCACGGAGCACATGTAGTGACGGCCGCCATCTTCGATGCGCCCACCACATGTAATTGTGTATTCTACTCAGTGTCTAAGGTGTAATTTGCTCCTAGACACGGACTAATCTCCTCGACACCTTCTACTTCTCTCTGCATGCTTATTCTGGTACCCACTAATATGAGGTGGCATACCCCAGGCTAGGCAGAACTCCTTCTGTGTGTGTACTGTGCTCGATGTTCGTTCCGGCAAGTGCTCTGTGGTGCCTTCTGTGTGGGTGCTAGCTAGCGTACCGGGCATCTCCCTAGGTACGGGCGTCCCTCTATTGGCCACTCATAGTGCGGGCCCTGGGCCATGGTCCCTGGACTAGTTAGCAGGCTGACCCCCCTCAGTTGCCTCACACTATCTGCCTCAAGGGACTAGGACAGCGATAGCTATGCACCCCTCTACGCCACCCGCTTAGGGCGCCCAGGGCGTACTGTGCGGGAGCGGCGATCCACGCTCCCCTGACAACCCCCGGTGTGCAATTGCGCCCTTTGTTCCTCAGCACTTGACCAGAGAGTGCACATCACTCTTCCTGCTCTGCCTTGCGGTAAGCCTGTTATGGTGTGTTACTCGGGCGCTAGCTCTAACCGTCACTTGGTTAATAGATGTGTATTTTAAAGATGTGAAGGGTATAATACAACCTTAATCGGAGTTCTCTTGAAAAGTCCTCGTGTGACTCAAATTACCCCACTAGGGTCTATCCTGGACCCTTGGTATATATGAAACAAAAGAAGAGATGGGGGAGCACAATGTGAGGGGGATGTAATAACTTTCACTGGTGGTCAATATGGTGTCTAAGACTCTATTGATCCCTCATAGAAAGAGAAACTCCTTGGATAGGGAGTTTGTGTACGGATGTGTGATCACAGGGTTTAGATGGAAAAATCAATAAATAAATAAATAAACTTACACGGCCTTGTGTAAGTTGTATCCCATCAAGGTTTCTTTTACTTCTTTTCGTGTCTTGCTTCTGAATGGTGGTACTACTTTCTTTCTGGTCCTTTTTTCTCCTTTGGGTCGGTGGATTCTTGACTGTAGTTCGCCTCTCGTGCGGATGTAAGTGTAAACAATAAAAGAAGGCAATTAGGCATATGCATACACAGGTCTGCTGCGGTATGGGGGTGGAGCAATATGATATTGCATGTATCCAATACTGATAAATAATATCCCACTCACACGGCCTAATGTGAGTGATCTCCTATATCTGTATCTTGTCAACACCTTTACGATTAACAGATTTCTGGGTAGATAACATATAGCCAATGACCAGGGCTCAAACGTTCAAACCTGGTGGAGGAGGGATAAAGGGATGTACCAAAATACTCACACGGGCCAGTGTGAGCGCACACTCATAAAGGTATCTTTGATACTCCAGTAGCAATGATGGTAGGTAAACACCTAAGGGCTACACACAATCTCAAATGGACTCAGGGACACTGTACACTATGGGAGGTGAAATCTTTATTTAAACTGGCATAGAATAAGCAATAAACACCTTAAAACAATTTAAAACAATAAGGGGGTAGGAGATATAAAAACAAAGAAGCCACTGCTGCTTCTTAAATAGGGAGAATATAACAGCAAAAGGAAATGGTTGGTGGTTAGTGGGCACAAAGTCTCTTTTCTCCGCGTCCGGATGAAGAGAGTTTCCACTGCACCTCCGGTTCCTCACTGAGTGCTGCACGGTTCCAAAAGTTGATGAGCTACGCGTTTCGCCCTGAACAGGGCTTCCTCAGGCTCGTGAATGGTGGAGTGGCTGGTTTTTAGTCCCTTTAAATAGGCACCGGTTCTATCCTCCATGATTGGTAATTGGCTTCTGGCTCCCTGCTCGACAGGCGGTAAGCCTGACCTGTTTATCTCAGCAGCGCCTCCAAATGTAACCCTTCTTTCCCCCCCTAGACTCATCTGCCATATCTAGGGTGTGTGAGGGCGGATTACATGTACTGGGTGGTGCGTACCTGCATGGAACAGGAGGGCCTGAGTCTCCCGCGGTGGTGTGGGGGATCACAGGACCAGGCTTCTGGAGTATTAGCCTCCATTCTCTAGTGGTGGTGCAGCGCCTCCATCCTCTATACCTTCCCAGTGTATGGGGTAGGACCCGTATAGAAGAGTGACCCCTGGTCCCAGGGAGGATGCTCCAGAATCACACAACAGTCTTTAGTGAAAGGTATTGTCTCTCTTTATTTCTCCGAGCCGCGCCCGGCAGTAGTAGCAACAACAACAGCTGCAGCAACAACAGCAATCTCCACAACACACACGGCCCTCCACTCTGTACAGGCCCTTCCTCCTCTCCTTCCCTCCAAGTGTGTACTCCAACAGGATGGACTGTGGTGGGGCCTCAATACCCCACTGCCCACCTCAGAGGGTAACCTCTGGGTGGGGGATGGATTCTCCCCATCACCCCTTCATCGGGGTGAGGAGCATTGGTCAACCTGAACTCGGCTCGCTCTCCAAATGTAATAGGCCAGAGTTCTCTCTTGCTTGCTCGCTTGCTCCCAGGACGGAGCTTGGTCTACTCCTCCAACTCCCAGGACAGAACAGCTCCAGAGCCCTATCAGAACGGACTCCAGAGTAGACTAACTGTCACTCACAGGAATGGGCTGCTAACTAGTCTTAGCCCCACCCCTCATGATGTCAGCAGGACCTCCCCTCTGTCTCCTGCCTGCAGCAGAGTCAGGGGCCTGCATCTATCACTCAGGGCAGGGCTTGAAGGGGGGAAAACCCATGATTACTACTGTTGCCTGCCCTTAACAGGACTTACCTCAGTAGGAGAAAGATATGTATAGCCCGTGCTGTTTACAGGGGGCTACACAATCAATGTAAAACCATGTGTAACCCTGTTTCCCCCCCCCCCCAGTCTCTAAGGGGGTGTGCGGGAGGCATGGGGGTGGGTTACAGGTGTGGTGGTGCGTACCTGGGAGGAACAGGAGGGCCTGAGCTTCCCGCGATGTTGTGGGGGAGCCAGGACCGGGCTTCTGGGGTGGTAGCCTCCATATTATCTCAGTGGTGCAGCGCCTCCATCTTCTATACTTCCAGGGTAATGGGACAGGACCGGTATAGAAGAACCCCTCGGGTCCCAGGGTTATACTCTCCAAATCACACACAGTCTTTACAGGTACAGAACAGTCTCTTTATTGGACAGAACAACGATGCCCCAACGATAAGGCTTCCAGCAGCCACAATACAATCGCCGGTACCGGGTACAACCTGCTCCACTCCCTCGACCTCCTCCTCTCCTTCCCTCCAAATCACTTGGCCGACAGGATGGTCTGAGCTAGGGCGGCAATACCCCAGGTTATTCTCGAGGTGGATCTTGAATTCTCTTCCCATCACCCCTGGCAGCAGGGTGAGGGCATTGGTCCACCAGTCTTATGATTCTATCAGCTCTACTTACAGACGCTGATCGGTTTGGTTCCTCTCGCTCTCAACCGGCACACTGCGCCGGGGAGACCGTAGCCTCCCGATACTCCTCGGACCGTTCCGCAGGATTCGGGGCTTACGGCCTAATACTCAGCAGCGTTAGACCCTTGGTCTCTTTGCTCGCTCGAACTCTTCATTAAAGGACCATCAGTCAGAAAAAGGAACATAGCACACAGCAAGCACGAAGAACAACTCTCACTCGCCGGAGTTGGCTGCTAAATATAGCGCTAGCCCCTCCCCTCCTGGTGTCAGCAGAACCTCCCCTCTTGCTCACGCCTGCAGCAGAGTCCAGGCCTGCATCTACCACTCAGGATAGGGCTATGAAGGGGGAAAACCCATAATGATTACTGGCGCCTGATCTTAACAGGACTTACCACAGTAGAAGGAAGATAGGTATAGCCTGAGCTGTTTACAGGGGGCTACACATGGACTATTTTTAATTTTCAGCTTCACCCTGCAAGAACTGGACTCTCTGAGACAATTGGACTCCTCTAGCTGGCTCAGCGCCTCCCTCTCTGTGCTACACAAGCAGCCTAACTTTAATCACCTCGTTCTGACTCGCCTCCTCCCCTTCAGTGACCCAGGCCGTGCTGCACTTTTGCTGTGTGAGTTTCTAAGTTTTCCTTTTTTTCCCCTTTGTTATGGTTTTTGTCCAGGTTGCCTAGCAATGTGACGTCATCGCGATGTGACGTCATCGCGTCATGACGGCATTTGCGTCACGACGCTCCGCTGCGCGATGACGTCACACCAGGAAGTCATTAGACAGTTATGCAGGATCAGGCTTCCTTCACACGTGGTGCTGCGGGGTGAGTGATTATGGGGGTATTTTAAGCTGTTTGTTTAGCTTCACTTGAGGTGCTGGCTCTGAGGAAGGGGCGCATTAGCCCTGAAACGTCACCTTTATTAGCTCTGATGCTGTGAATACTTTATTTAAGTCTCCTTGTGTGCTCCTTATTTCCCTCTATCTCATCCCTAACAAGCCATCCCAATTAAGCTCTCTTTGAAGACAAGCACAAACCCGGAAAAAGTTCTGACCTTTTTCAAACCCAACATATTGTATTTTTAAACCAATTGTAGCTCATTAACCCCTGAAGCACCAGATGGATTAAAATATCATGACCAACACTTTGGGGTTTTAGCTGATACTACATAGCTTACCAATGTACCCTATTTGTTCCCATATATAATGGGATTTAGCTGTAGTGTTATTAGGATTCTCTATCTGAACGGCAGGTTTAAAGTCTGAATCTTCTGCAGAATCGAGTCTTTTTGATATAAATATTCTCTGATTTTACCTCTTAGCGATGTTTAAGCAGAATCCCAAAATAGAGCTGGATATACTTTTAGCTTATTATTGTAACGGCTGTTCCCTCTGGTCTGACCCACCCAACCTCATATTGGCCCCTGTGGTCTATCCAGCCCCCATTACATGTTCGTGTCTGGTGGTGCACCTGTAGGCAACAGGACTCCTGAGTCTCCCGCATGATGGTATTAGGGGATGTCAAGCCAGACAGGCAGCTGAGGTAGTGGGTGCGAGTCCTACCTATATCATGTGCAGCGCCTCCACCTCACCAGGATCTATGCGTTTGCAGGTAGATGGTACTGATGAGGAACTCCTTCTTGGTGGTGAGGGCCCCTGGAGAGTAATTGCAGACTCACACCATGGGGTTCTCGTTGAACAAGTCATCTTTATTGTGCGTGGTGATAAGGGCCAGCTGCCCCTCACAGTCTGTGCTTCAGCCGCACATTGCTCCGTGCTCCCCTTTAAAAGGTACGCCCTCCCAACGGAGTGGGATCCCCTCTCCCCGTAGGGAGATCACCCCTGTGCCAGGTCCCTGGACACAGTTGGCCTTCTCTGGCTGGATTTGAAACGTTGCCACTAGTTACTGCACTAGTGGGCACCTCAGAACTTGCTGCTTCGCCTTCACCTTGTAACATCAACCCGCAGCATCCACACTAACTTTAGGCAGTGCGATGCCTTATATACCTCAGGGGGCAGGCACATCTCTGATGTCACCAACGGTGGACTCAGAGCATGCAGCCCCTCCCACCCATACATAGGGCACCTCACCAGGGTGTGAGGGCAAACCTCCATGATTACTACTGGCATTCCTGTAACTTACCAGGTTTTGCTGCCAGCAGGAGAGATGACTGTAGACATTGTTATGCATGGCTACATTATTATATTGATATATTTTCTAGATCATATTAACGACCGCATTCCTCAAGTTAATGATTCAACAATTTGCTTCCGGAAACCTTGATGGAAAAGAACACAACCTGAATGTATCTGTGGTTCAGTGCCGATCAATACAGAACCAATCCCAGGCCAGATCTGATACTTTGGGGTTTTTTCTTTTGAATACTTAATAATGTAAAGAGGAATAAACCAAAAAGTAAATTATTGATGTATTTATGTACTCTTTACAGGAGCATAAATAATCAACTTCCAAATGATGTCACATCCTGAAAGGGTCAAAAAGGTCATTTGTTTGTTATGAAGGGGCGATCTGTGGGATGTCCGGCATATGTCTTAATTTTCGATGCAGATATGAGCATGTTATTTAGATATGTGTAAGGGGGTCACCCCCGGTTTCCCTGATGTCCCTTTGCCCCCTGTCTTACCCCTGTGGCAGTGGGGTAAGGGGACGGCGACTTCTCCCGGTGGGCGCCGCCATCTTGGTTGTGACGCGAGGTTCGCGCAATGCGCAGAGGTTGGCAAGGGTAGCGGTGGCGATTACAAGTGTGCAGGAGCTCTGGGAGGTTGCGCAGACGCAGTTAAGCGTAGCGGCGGCCATTACATCTTCACACAGGCGCAGTAGAGATCGCGCACGCGGTCCCCATAGGAAAGAGGTCCTGAGTGGACTACATCTCCCAGCAGCCTCTGGTGAATGCCCTATGATCCCTGTCACCTGCAGCCAGCCAGCCACTGAGACTTGCAGATTCTCTGCAGCAGGGGATTTGATACATTGTTGTGAAGCACATGAGGCAGTCAGGCTGAGGATACAGAGGGGGAAGGAAGGGGGGCAGAGAGCTGCGAGCTTCTGCCCTAGGCCAGAAAGGCAGTGGATATTCACAGTTGAGTGCAAATAGCCGCACGGCTATTCGTAACTGTGAATAGCCGTGCGGCTATTTGCACTCAACTGTGAATATCCACTGCCGTGTGCCAGAAATCCCCGGGCTAGAGTTGAGAGCCGGACTCCCCACTAGAGAGGGTGGGTGTTCATAGGGACAGGCCCTTAGGTAAGGACCCTGTGCCCCTTCAGCCAGTGATAGAGTCTGCTGCATGTTCCTGTATGCGGTCTTGCTAATACAGACACTGTCCTTACAGTGGGACGTCCAGCTGGACGCCATCCCACGCGGAGGTACAGATCAGCGCTGGACCAAGCGGCGCCAGTAGACCCTTTGCGAAGACACCCAGGTGTAGAGACACCTGGGCAGGTATTTACTGTACAGCCTTCTACACGTGCACCAGCGTTACCTTGCTCCTCACATGTGACAGGCCTGTTCACACACTTGGGTGGGCTTGGACTCTTTGGACACGAGGTTGGGAAGGGGGTGTAGGGTATAGCCCAGTTAGGGGCTAAGGAGGTTATAGCCCAGTTAGGGGCAAGGTTATAGTTGCCAGCTAGTGGCAGAGGGTGGTACATATATCTTGTTGTGTATTGCTGATGTATGTGTTAAGTTATATTCTGCATATAGTAAAGACCGTTGCTATTTCACATCCAGTGTATGTGTTCATTTGTATGTGTCCTGCGAGGAACAACTCCCGCTCTGCTGGGAGCCACCACAGGTGGAGGCGCTGCACCATATAGTAGTAGTAAGAGTAATTTACCCACTGATTCCCTGTGGCGGAAGCTCAGCCCTCCTGGTTGCAAACAGGTACCGCACCACACTGATAAGTAGTCAGATACACCTACCCACCTCAATCTCACTTAGGGTGGGGGTAAGAGGGCTACATATGTATTATAATAAGAGTTAAGATTTTAACAATCCCTATAATTAAGATATGCTATGTGTGAGGTGTGTCGTGGAACAAGAATCACATTTCTGTTTTACCCCCCTTCTGCTTAACAGCTCCTTAAGTTCAGCTGCATGCATTTGTTACACACACACACACACACGCACGCATGCACGCACGCACGCACGCACGCACACACACACACACACACACACACACCGTGCCTGTGTGATGTATCAATATGTTGCCCTTTCTGCCTTTCCCCTTCACTTCCTTTTCCACTTTGGAGACCGTGAGTACAGCACCCATCTCTGTTACACCCCCATGGCAAGGCCAATTCTTTTCACCTGCCCTTAATTACAAAGCACCTATAGAGAAGCACTCTCACAACACCATTACATCTACAAGTGCCTGTATATACTGCTCCTTTCCTAATAAAGTGAAGAAAATATAACAGGACTTGTTGTGCTTTGGAAAGGGGGCTGAGTTGAAGCTATCTGGGTTCATTCATACCCTAGACAAGACCCTGGGTCCAGAATAAGGTGCATAGACATGGAATAATGTTATAATGTCACTGTATAACGTTCCCTCCCAGGTGTACCCCCTCTAACTTTGAACGCTTTGAATCATGCGAGTCTCCTATAGGAAAACGCAGCGAGATCTCCGTCTCTGGACAGGATCTTCCTTGTTTCCGGGGATGGTTTCCGCCTCCTACATTTCAGGGGGCAAAGTGTGGCCGTCAGTTCCCATTAAACCCAGACATATGGAGTCAATTTGCCAAGATATCATAATGTTTAAATAAACTCCAGAATTGGTATATTATGGTCTTGGACCACCAGCGTCCTGACTGATAGTTATGCACAATACCCAACCGCAGGAAAACGTGGCGTCTGTGTATTTGTCTTATAATAAATCCGTTCCGTAGTATTAGATAATAGTGACTGTTTACAAAAAAATAATTAAACTCAATGCCATTTTAATGAATGTCAAAGCACGCTTTGATTTCTATAGCAGGTTTAGCCATCTCCCCAGCACTTCCTGATCATGTGTTGTCAATGTTCCCAGCGGTTTGAGCTGCAAACTGTAACAATAGATAATGTTACCTTAGTAATATAAGAATACATTGTAGCTGCTGAGTTACACTGACAGCAGGATTGATTGAAACTGAAAGGCGGCCATTATATTAGGCACACAATCAGGATTGTTACAGAAATATAACAGGAGCACCAAACAATTGCCAGTTTAGGTAAGTATGTAGAATTATAAATTGTAACATGCTTTACTTATAAAAATAAGAAAAACTAGAAAAAAAAGAGGGGGGGGAGGGGGGCATGTAGCATTTTTGCATTAAGTGAGAATGTGAACCGGTAATAACCAAGAAACGGTGATAATCCCCGAGGCTTTTCCTTCTTCCAGCCTGTGGGATGGTCCCGAACATGTCAGATCACGTTTCTCATATAGCAGACCGGGCATTTCCCGGAGAGCGCTCAGATGTAGGTTCTTACCCGGGAAATGATTGGTGTGAGAGGAGGGGAACACTCCCCAGTCCTTGGGGGGGGGGAATTGTATCCACCTGTTTAAACTGGTGGGCAGAATTATTACTGTCCCAGTGTTATCATTTAGAGAGATGGGCAGAGATAAGTGCAGGAGGGCCCTTTCTCTGGGCGGACCCGGATAATCTCAGGACTCGGATAATCTCAGGACTCGGATAATCTCAGGACCCGGATAATCTCAGGACTCGGATAATCTCAGGACTCGGATAATCTCGGGACCCGGATAATCTCGGGACTCGGATAATCTCGGGACCCGGATAATCTCGGGACCCGGATAATCTCGGGACTCGGATAATCTCGGGACTCGGATAATCTCGGGACTCGGATAATCTCGGGACTCGGATAATCTCAGGACTCGGATAATCTCAGGACTCGGATAATCTCAGGACTCGGATAATCTCAGGACTCGGATAATCTCAGGACTCGGATAATCTCAAGACTCGGATAATCTCGGGACTCGGATAATCTCGGGACTCGGATAATCTCGGGACTCGGATAATCTCAGGACTCGGATAATCTCAGGACTCGGATAATCTCAGGACTCGGATAATCTCAGGACTCGGATAATCTCAAGACTCGGATAATCTCGGGACTCGGATAATCTCGGGACTCGGATAATCTCGGGACTCGGATAATCTCGGGACTCGGATAATCTCGGGACTCGGATAATCTCGGGACTCGGATAATCTCGGGACTCGGATAATCTCAGGACTCCGTGACTTATTCTCGGCAGCTTTGTGTGTGTTTTACCCGTGTAGGGGAAGTGTAGGGGAAGTGTAGGGGAAGTGATTGAGTGTGGGTCGGTTCTCCATCCCATCTCACATAGGGGGCTATGCACTAAGCAGTGATAACTGCTTTTAAGAACGCAAAGTGGCTTTTAAGGCGGATACTGCGTGCAGCGCGAGTCACTAAGCAGCGAGAACAGCGCTTTACCGGACTTAAAAGGCATTTTTTCAGCAAATCAGGCAAAAAAACAAAAACCGGAAAAACGTGTCGTTTTTTGCCAATCAGCGTGATTCTCTACGCGGCGATAACTCAATCTTGCTTTAAAAGCACGCCAGAAAAACAACAGGCACACCATTCATACAACAGGCCGGCGGTGTCCGGGGGTGTCCGGGGCCCTCGGGTGATCCCCGCGGGTGTCCGGGGCCTCGGGTGATCCCAGCGGGTGTCCGGGGCCCTCGGGTGATCCCAGCGGGTGTCCGGGGGCCTCAGGTGATCCCAGCGGGAGTCCGGGGGCCTCGGGTGATCCCCGCGGGTGTCCGGGGCCCTCGGGTGATTCTCGCGGGTGTCTGGGGCCCTCGGGTGATCCCTGCGGGTGTCCGGGGCCCTCGGGTGATTCTCGCGGGTGTCCGGGGCCCTCGGGTGATCCCTGCGGGTGTCCGGGGCCCTCGGGTGATCCCCGCGGGTGTCCGGGGGCATCGGGTGATCCCCGCGGGTGTCCGGGGGCCTCGGGTGATTCTCGCGGGTGTCCGGGGCCCTCGGGTGATCCCCGCGGGTGTCCGGGGCCCTCGGGTGATCCCAGCGGGTGTCCGGGGGCCTCGGGTGATCCCCGCGGGAGTCCGGGGGCCTCGGGTGATCCCCGCGGGTGTCCGGGGCCCTCGGGTGATCCCCGCGGGTGTCCGGGGGCCTCGGGTGATCCCCGCGGGTGTCCGGGGGCCTCGGGTGATCCCCGCGGGTGTCCGGGGCCCTCGGGTGATCCCCGCGGGTGTCCGGGGCCTCGGGTGATCCCAGCGGGTGTCCGGGGCCCTCGGGTGATCCCAGCGGGTGTCCGGGGGCCTCAGGTGATCCCAGCGGGAGTCCGGGGGCCTCGGGTGATCCCCGCGGGTGTCCGGGGCCCTCGGGTGACTCTCGCGGGTGTCCGGGGCCCTCGGGTGATCCCTGCGGGTGTCCGGGGCCCTCGGGTGATTCTCGCGGGTGTCCGGGGCCCTCGGGTGATCCCTGCGGGTGTCCGGGGCCCTCGGGTGATCCCCGCGGGTGTCCGGGGGCATCGGGTGATCCCCGCGGGTGTCCGGGGGCCTCGGGTGATTCTCGCGGGTGTCCGGGGCCCTCGGGTGATCCCCGCGGGTGTCCGGGGCCCTCGGGTGATCCCAGCGGGTGTCCGGGGGCCTTGGGTGATCCCCGCGGGAGTCCGGGGGCCTCGGGTGATCCCCGCGGGTGTCCGGGGCCCTCGGGTGATCCCAGCGGGTGTCCGGGGGCATCGGGTGATCCCCGCGGGTGTCCGGGGCCCTCGGGTGATCCCAGCGGGTGTCCGGGGCCCTCGGGTGATCCCCGCGGGTTTCCGGGGGCCTCGGGTGATCCCCGCGGGTGTCCGGGGCCCTCGGGTGATCCCCGCGGGTGTCCGGGGCCCTCGGGTGATTCTCGCGGGTGTCCGGGGGCCTCGGGTGATCCCCGCGGGTGTCCGGGGCCCTCGGGTGATCCCCGCGGATGTCCGGGGGCCTCGGGTGATCCCCGCGGATGTCCGGGGGCCTCGGGTGATTCTCGCGGGTGTCCGGGGGCCTCGGTGTGATCCCCGTGGGTGTCCGGGGGCCTCGGGTGATCCCCGCGGGTGTCCGGGGGCCTCGGGTGATCCCCGCGGGTGTCCGGGGGCCTCGGGTGATTCTCGCGGGTGTCCGGGGGCCTCGGTGTGATCCCCGCGGGTGTCCGGGGGTCTCGGGTGATCCCTGCGGGTGTCCGGGGGCCTCGGGTGATTCTCGCGGGTGTCCGGGGGCCTCGGGTGATCCCCGCGGATGTCCGGGGCCCTCGGGTGATCCCAGCGGGTGTCCGGGGGCCTCGGGTGATCCCCGCGGGTGTCCGGGGGCCTCGGGTGATCCCCGCGGGTGTCCGGGGGCCTCGGGTGATTCCCGCGGGTGTCCGGGGCCCTTGGGTGATCCCAGCGGGTGTCCGGGGGCCTCGGGTGATCCCCGCGGGTGTCCGGGGCCCTCGGGTGATCCCCGCGGGTGTCCGGGGGCCTCGGGTGATCCCCGCGGGTGTCCGGGGGCCTCGGGTGATTCCCGCGGGAGTCCGGGGGCCTCGGGTGATCCCCGCGGGTGTCCGGGGGCCTCGGGTGATCCCCGCGGATGTCCGGGGGCCTCGGGTGATCCCAGCGGGTGTCCGGGGGCCTCGGGTGATTCCCGCGGGAGTCCGGGGGCCTCGGGTGATCCCCGCGGGTGTCCGGGGGCCTCGGGTGATCCCCGCGGATGTCCGGGGGCCTCGGGTGATCCCAGCGGGTGTCCGGGGGCCTCGGGTGATCCCCGCGGGTGTCCGGGGGTCCCCGCTGGCTTGCGGTACCAATGGTGTGCCCCCCCAAAAAGAAGCAATACTTTAAATAAATACACCCCCCTGCACCCTGACACATACAGTAATGGGCAAAATTACTATTATCCAGATATGGATATTAGTGCATTTGCCCATTTAAAATACAACATTAAGCAGCATAAATAAAGTAAATAAATCTTGCACTCACCCCTGCCAGGCTGCCACGATGAAGGCCGCCCTCATCCTCATCACCGTCCATGTCCTCCGTTGCTACAAACAATACAGAATAATAAAAAAAAGACAATCTAATGTCCCATAACCCATTAATCACCTTAGCGGTTAGTAACCACTATAGTAATTAAGGGGTTAACCTACCCTCCCCCACTACCCATCCGGTCGGCCTAAACACCCATCCTTGGGGACAATACCCCCTTCACCCATCCCCGCTACCCACAATAAAAAATGCACACAACAGCCCCACTACTCACCTCTTAGGCCCCCAATAAACCATTACAATATTTAATAAACAACAATTCACAACCCACCCACTAGAACAGCTACTGTATAGCTCAGCTGCCAACTCTGTTCACCTCTTTTAGGCCAGTCTTAGGCTGAGTCCATGGTGACCCGTGCGGAGGCGCGCTGAGGCTGAGGGAAAGCGGGTGCTTTCCCTGGCCTTGGTTAGCGCGCCATCCGGGGGCGTGTCGGGGGGCGGGGCAGTGATGTCACAGAGCTGGTTCTCCCTCATTGGGCGAACCGCTCACGTGACCGGCCCTGCGCTCCCGTGAGCGCGCAAATTTAAAATTTTACTAAGAGCTACGCTTCCGCACGCTTGCGGAACCATGCGCGAGCCCCTGCTAAAGCCGCTCTCATTGCGGCTGCAGGGGCTCACTGGTAAGTGAGAGCGCGCCTCAGCACGGGTCAGCGCCTAAGCGCTGACCATGCCCGAGGCCTTAGGTTGTGCTTTGCGAGATTCAGGGACCCCCTGACTACACCTAGACTCCCTCTTTCTTCAACACTTGCTCTGAAAGTAAACATCTTACTCTTCCAGTTTTGCTTCGCTGAAAGCCTGTCCTGATTTATCCCAGCAGCGCCTCCAAATGTAACCCTGTTTCCCCCACCCAATCTCACATAGGGCCTCTCTGTGGGAAACTCACTCCGGTTACATGGCTTAGTGTGGTGCATACCTGCTGGTAACAGGGGGCCTTGGGTCTCCCGCATGATGTTATACGGGAAGAACAGGACAGGCTTCTGGGATCTTGCCCGAATAGTACTCACAGGTGCAGCGCCTCCATCTCGTGCAGCCCCCAGGTGTATGCGGAGAAGTCTCGGCAGAAAAATCTCTTCTCCGTCCTCCTAATAGACTTCACTCTTAGGCAGGAGGTATATTAAACACAGGATTCTTTATTTGGTCTTTCTGTATTCAGCAACCTCAGATGGTAGCAGTTGTTAGGGTGTCCACCCTCAGGATGTCCCTGGATCCTCTCCCAGCCAACGGGCACAGAGAGTGGTCCTTGCTCTTCCCTTATCCCCTTGTGGGATAAGAGGTATTGGTTTCCCACCACTCCCCTAAGGGACGGCCTAAAATGGCCAGAGCCCTGACAGCTTAGTTTGGGGAAACAAGCCTCTATCACGGTAGAGACAGACTGGCTAAATACAGGAAGTGCAATGCATTAAGTACAGATCCAGTAAGCACCACCCCCGTGCCTCTGATTGGACACAAGGCCTGATGACACTACCTTCTCTGACTCACTGCACTGCAATGAGTGGGGAAAACCGATGATTACTCCTGGCAAACATACCCTTACTAGGCTTTACTGCCAGGAGGAGGAAAGAATAAAAGGTTTTGGGCTATCAGGGCTACACTTACATGAGATTTCCCAAGAAATGTAGGCGAGTTATCCGCAATTTAACCTGGGTCAAGTCAGACCTAAATGCGGGCAGAAATGTGACATGTGGCGTTATATGCAATACAAGCCAGGATCTCAAGTCGGTGATCGCGAGTTACTGTGTCCCCTCCCGTCCAGCTGTAGGAAAAACTTTACTTTTACATGAGGACAAGCGCTAGGCTGAGTGACACTCACTGTACTGCATGTTACATGCGACAAGCGCTAGGCTGAGTGACACTCACTGTACTGCATGCTACATGTGACAAGCACTAGGCTGAGTGACACTCACTGTACTGCATGTTACATGCTGACAAGGGCTAGGTTGAGTGACACTCACTGTACTGCATGTTACATGCGACAAGGGCTAGGCTGAGTGACACTCACTGTACTGCATGTTACATGCGACAAGCGCTAGGCTGAGTGACACTCACTGTACTGCATGCTAAATGTGACAAGCGCTAGGCTGAGTGACACTCACTGTACTGCATGTTACATGCTGCAAGCGCTAGGCTGAGTGACACTCACTGTACTTCATGTTACATGCTGCAAGCGCTAGGCTGAGTGACACTCGCTGTACTGCATGTTACATGAGGGCAAGCGCTAGAAACCCTTAGTATTTTTGTACAGTACTACTGTAAGTGTATTTATTACATTTACTGCTAAAGAGTGACACCAGTGAACACTTTATAAAACAAAACGTATTTTTTATTATATGAGAAACATTCCCGGTGCATTTTTAGTTGATTATTGGGAAATGAATGAAGCACGTGTTCGCCCCGATATCCGTGGGGGTTCCAGGGAAGGCGCCTTCTCTGCCGTACAGAGGCGTTTGTGGTGTCTGTCACAGCTCGGAAAAGAACCGGGGACAGAAGGAAATGACGTTTTATTTCGTCCATAATATTTCTGCGCAAATTCGAAGGCAGTTCCTTCTTGCCCCTATTGCCATCATAATTAATCACCTGAAACCCCTGAAGATACAGCTCATAACAGGCATGGGGGGCGATACACCAAGCAGTAATAACTGCTTTTAAGTACGATAAATGTGTCACCGGAGACCAGGTTTATCAACACCTTTTTATACCGGGATCATATGATTGAGCAAAGCAAGGAGGTAAAGGCATACACACAATGTAACACAATTTACAGGGTTAACACACTTACTGGGAACGGGGCTAACAAATAACCTTGTCCTTTAATGAAATGCACAAAAATGGCCTCTGTAGGAGCCTTTTCCTTGACCGGTAGTTACTCAAAAGTCCTGGAACTGTTTTGGACGCAATGCCAGCCACGACCGCTACGTTCTCAAAAGCGGGACTGAGAAACTTTTCCCACTCAAACTCCCTGATGCCGTCTCGCGTCTATTCAGTACAGGGCATCTTTAAATTTGTCGCTGTTGGTTTGGCGCTTGGAATCTGCGCTTCTCATTGGCTGCAAGTCTCCTTATGGGTTTCAGGGTCCTATTCACAAACCACTACAGCCTATCAGAGCGTGGGAATTTCCCTGCCAGCCAATCACCGATTTGCCGGTATTGTAAAGCCGGATGGGCACTTTTTTTAGTCTGCAAAGGGGCATGCGCCAACCTGGCACCTCTGCCTCTCTGCATACTGAGCCCACCCGCTGTCCAGGCTCCACAGAGTCTGGGCTCTGGCAAATGGCGGCCGGATAGCCCTGTGTTAGCCCAGGATGTGGGTACTCAGGCAGAACTGCAGTACCCCTCCTGTTCCAACACCCTGGCATCTCTGAGGCTTTCAAGTCAGGACTCCACACAGACCCAGAGGCACCAAGCTTGGCATCCGTCTGGGCCCTCGGAACCCAGGACTTGGAAATCCCACAGCTCACTCACAGGTTATCAGTATGTAGCGGTCGTGTAAAATGCCTACAGTCATCTCTCCTGTTGGCAGTAAGGCCTGGTAAGTGTGGGCATGCCAGCAGTAATTATGGAGGTTTCCCCTCACACCCTGGTGGGGTGCCCTGTGTATGGCTGGGACTGGTCACATGCTCTGACTCCATGGTTAGTGATGTCAGAGGTGTGTCAGCCTCAGGAGCTTACATAAGGCACAGCACTGTGTCTAATAGTTGGGTGTTGCTAGAAGGTTCTGCTGAGAGGAGGAAGAGTTCAGCTCTTGTCAGAGCTGAGGCAGGAGTTCAGTTTCTATCAGAGTGTCAGTTATGTTATAGTAACTCCATGGGAGGCTGTGTCCAGGGACCTGGCACAGGACAGTGATTCCTGCGGGAATAAGTGAATCCCTGATCTAGGTGATATACCTATCTAAAGGGGAGCACGGGCGAGATGATCGGCTGAATATACCCATTGTGGAGGGCAGCTATGCCCACCGTGACAATAAAGATGGAGCTGATCAGAGAAACCCCTGTGTGTGAGAGTCCCATGATTATACAGGAGGTTGCACCACCGAGGAGTTCCTCGTCAGGATCATCCCCATGCGGACGCAGGGACCCTGGTGAGGTCGAGGCGCTGCACTGGAACTAGGTGAGACTCAGCACACTACCTCAGCTGTCTGTCTGACGGGTCCTCCCCACACACCATCATGCGGGAGACTCAGGAGTCCTGTAGCCAACAGGTGCACCATCAGGCATATCTACACTGTAATGGGGTCCGGTTAGACCACAGGGGCCAATGTGAGATTGGGTGGGTCAGGCCGGGCCAGAAATACCGTTACATTTGGAGGCGCTGCTGAGATCAGATCTGTCATCAGAACAGGCTCTAGCTAGGCACACTGGGAAACAGGGAGAGTGTCTGCTGCCACTTTGTGCTGCGTAGGGACGGACCTAGGGGTGGTCAGGGGGCTGACGGGATATTGTCAGTTCGCAGGGACAACCTAGGGGCCTGAAAGGAGTGAGGGGTTTGGAGCCGGGTTATAGCTGACCGAGTCACCTTGAGGCAGTGCTAGTTGGTAGGATGCCAGAAGGGATAGCCTGTTAACTTGGTCAGGAGTCCTGGAGAGGGTCTGCGCTAGGCTGACCAAGACAGGTAGACGCCCCAAGTACTGCATGGCAGAGCCAGAGTACCTAGCCCATTCCAGACACTCACCGTAGGAAGCACAGACTGGGAGGAAGGAGTCACAGCAGACACTGAGAGAGTGAGCCTAGCCTGAGGTAGTGCAACACTGGGTCACACCTAGATAAGGTACACATGTGGTGGTGCATCTGAAGCTAATCTTTATTGTACCGGTGTGGTGGCTGCCCCGCAGAGTGGAGCCCCATGTACGACAACTGTTACGAGAGAGTGGAGGATCCGCGTGGTGCGGAGAACATGAAATGGCGGACAGAGGCTGATGGGGAGGGCACCCGTGGCGTGCAACCCACTGAAGAGCAGACTGTCGCCGAGTTGTCATTGACCAGGCTGCTCTGGAGCGGAGCGAAGGCTATGGCTGCCCCGTTTTTATCCTGTATGGGACAGCGAGGGGCCACCCTTGAAGAGTGTGAAGAAATTGTTATAATTGGGGGAGAACCCCGTGAGGAGAGCAAACAGATGGACTTTTTGGGCTCAACAGTCAACCAAAATGGCGGTTCCCGCTTGCTAGGAAAACCGCATGGGACAGTTACAGAAAATGTGGCTGGTGCAGGACTTGCAAAAAGCTGGCCGGGAATGGCGCGAACAGCAGAGCCCTGCCCTGAAGGGGGCATGGCGCGAAAGCTAGGGCTGCGCCGGGATGGACAGTGACTAATTCAGCCCCTGTGCTAAGTCAACCGTTGAGTTTATGGGACCCTCCCCTGATTTCTACCAGGGGGAGTGACTTTCAACTATGGCCTGTGGGGATGCACCCACTGGGCCCAGGGACTGATATCCAGACGGCGCCACTACAGAAAGTAGTTCCAGCCGTGGAGGTGAATTGCAAGAAAGGATACTTTGCGCAAAAAGCTGCTGCAAGGAGAAGGCGGGAACTAGCCGCGGGAAAAGACTCCAGCTCTGAGGAGGAAATTGGCGCGAAAACGCTAACCGCGCCCACCAGGACTGAAAGAGGTGCGGCCTCAATTAAAGGACATCCAATTAACTTGTGGGACCCTCCTCAAATATTCACCAGGGGGAGGGGTCTCTATCTCTGCCAGCCAAGACCCGAGTTGTCTGAGGGAGGAGCTGGGTGTGAGCTTCCTGTCCCACAGTTGCGAGCTGGTGAACAGGAGAGACCATTGTGCAAAGTGTCTCCCGTAACCAGCACAACAAAGAGCGAGATGGACATTGGGGTATATCCCTATTTATTGCCAGGAGGCTCCCTGGTAGTAAAGGCGGGGGCGGACACAGCCATGCTGACGGCTGAAGCCCCGCGTGCGGCCTGCACCGAACCAGTTGATCCCGGAGAATGGGGATCGCTCCTAACGAGCAGAACGGAGCCTGAAGAGAAAGGGGTCTACAACCGCGGTGAGAACCCGGAACCTCACCGTCGGTCCCCTGCGGCAGTGCCACTCCCCGAGTCGGAGTTCGGCTCCTTGAAAGAGGAACAAGCGATCCTAACGACGGTGGTGATGCGCCTACCGGCGGACCACTTCAGCGGTGCTGGAAAAGAACCGGCACTTACCTGTGTCGCGGCGGAGCGGAGTCTCGTGTCGCCGGTGCAGAACCAACCCGAGAGGCGGAGTCCCACGGCCGTGGTGACTTACAGTGCGGAAGGAGGAGAGGATTCCATCCCGAGCCGACGGAGCGGTGAGATACATCCTTACCCTCCCCAGGCGCCGGTGGTGGCAACGGCGGAGGAAGGCCTAGCCCAGGCCCGAGCGGAGCGGAGAGCAGACCCATCACTTCCGGCGGCGGATGTCGTTGTGGAGGAAGAGATCCCGCTTGGGGATCCATCGCAAGATGGCGGAGTATCCGGTTCCGGTGATGACGTCACTTCCGGCGGAGGTAGCGGAACGACCAGAGAGAGAACCACAACGCCTCGGCGATCGGGCAGTGCTTCCCGATCACCTGTGTCAACACAGAGCTGGAAGGCTGCGAGGAGAGCTGAGACGGGTGAGGCCCAACCAGCGGCACGTCCGCACAATGATACGGGACTATCCGAAGGCAGAGAGCGGGTCGGAACCCCGCGGGTGCCCATTCCCTGTCCCTATGCCCAACCCCACGCCCTAGCTAATGCCCCTGTCCCAGTCCCCTGTTTCCGGGGATCATCATCCAGTTTGGGGGTGTCGGAAGGATCTTTGGGGTTGGTGAGAACCGGACTGGGGAAAGACTGAGCAGTTTTGATTCCGGGGAGGGCTCAAGGGAAGGAGGACAATTGGGACAGGTATCTAAGTCCCGGTGGGTGCCGGAAGAGGAGGATATACCTTCTGGTGAGGCCCCGAAACACGAGAGGTGGTCCAGGCCCCGTTCTGCAGGGACTTCCGGGGTATGCTCCTGGGGGAATACAGAGGAGGGGGACTCACTAGAGCGGGGGCCTGGGATATTATCTGACCCCGTGGACACAGATGAGCCCCTATCATGGGTGTTACCTGGGAGGGCAGGTAATGCTGATCTGACCAGGGTCAGTAGGGCGGAGAGGGCTATAATAGTCAAATATAAAAAATCCCATGGGTTGGAGTATCCCTATGTTCCGGAGCCCCTGATGGATGAAATTGAGGACAATAGGGAAAAGTGGCTCCAAGAGACTATAGAGCTGTATTTAGTCAATAGGGGGAGCGCCATTGTAGGTAAGAAGGCGGAAGAAAGGATAGACACCCTGATGCGAGTGTGGAGCATAGGGAGAAATGTTCACAAACATAGTGTGACCTATATGCCAGAGAGAGGATCGCCTAGGCATTACTATGTCACGGTCCTGGATATGGGTAACAGGGAGGTGAGGAAACCCGACCCAGATCACTATTTTTAGGGGGTACTAACGCATCCTGCGGGTCTGTGGCTGCTGGTCGGGGCGGGCTTGGCGGATGACTGTATTCATGTGTACTGCATTATGAGGAAATTTGTGTGATGTTAATTATGTTTTCCGTTACAGTGCTTCCTGGAAAGAGGTATACAAATTTAGGTCCCAGCGAGGACGATGGGATTCACCAGGGGGAGAATGTAGCGGTCGTGTAAAATGCCTACAGTCATCTCTCCTGTTGGCAGTAAGGCCTGGTAAGTGTGGGCATGCCAGCAGTAATTATGGAGGTTTCCCCTCACACCCTGGTGGGGTGCCCTGTGTATGGCTGGGACTGGTCACATGCTCTGACTCCATGGTTAGTGATGTCAGAGGTGTGTCAGCCTCAGGAGCTTACATAAGGCACAGCACTGTGTCTAATAGTTGGGTGTTGCTAGAAGGTTCTGCTGAGAGGAGGAAGAGTTCAGCTCTTGTCAGAGCTGAGGCAGGAGTTCAGTTTCTATCAGAGTGTCAGTTATGTTATAGTAACTCCATGGGAGGCTGTGTCCAGGGACCTGGCACAGGACAGTGATTCCTGCGGGAATAAGTGAATCTCTGATCTAGGTGACATACCTATCTAAAGTGAGCACGGACGAGATGATCGGCTGAATATACCCATTGTGGAGGGCAGCTATGCCCACCGTGACAATAAAGATGGAGCTGATCAGAGAAACCCCTGTGTGTGAGAGTCCAATGATTGCACAGGAGGTTGCACCACCGAGGAGTTCCTCGTCAGGATCATCCCCATGCGGACGCAGGGACCCTGGTGAGGTGGAGGCGCTGCACTGGAACTAGGTGAGACTCAGCACACTACCTCAGCTGCCTGTCTGACGGGTCCTCCCCACACACCATCATGCGGGAGACTCAGGAGTCCTGTAGCCAACAGGTGCACCATCAGGCATATCTACACTGTAATGGGGTCCGGTTAGACCACAGGGGCCAATGTGAGATTGGGTGGGTCAGGCCGGGCTAGAAATACCGTTACAAGTACATATACCTATTAAATATAATTATTTAATAAAATATACTGGTCCCTGTATCTTGTGTGATAAAATGTGTACGTTCCTGTTCTGGTGTCAGGGATGGAGTGAGGGGATATATATATATATATATATATATATATATATATATATATATATATAGGATATATTACCTACACTCACTCGCCTCATCCTTGGCACACCCAAAAATTACTTTAAACTTTTACACACAAAAACCACTCACAGCTTTATCATATAGCTGGAGCATCGCCAGAACCCCTATACTAGGTTCGAGGTACCTGGGTATGTATCTGGGCACCCCTCCTTTTACTAGGGATCCCCTGTATGCTGCAGGTTTACATTAACCCCTTCATGCCCCGTTTACCTTGTCTGGATTATGCGGCAGCAGGAATGCTGGCGGTGAGTCGCAGGAACGTTTTCAGAGTCGGAGTTTGCCGGAGCAATGTGCTTTGATATATCCGAGAATCTCACTCGATTCCTGGATCCAACTCCCGGGGTATCCCATAACTCTGGAACCCCGATACATAGCCACATTCTGTAAAGACTTTCTCCGGCAAACCCACCCTGAAACTTACAGCCTAGAAATCTCCTGATCCCAGCACCCCAGGAAAGGCAAAACACGCAGAAATCTCCCGGTCCCAGCACCCCAGGAAAAGCAAAACACGCAGAAATCTCCCGGTCCCAGCACCCCAGGAAAAGCAAAACACGCAGAAATCTCCCGGTCCCAGCACCCCAGGAAAGGCAAAACACAAACAAATCTTCAATGTCGCAAAATTTGCACACAGTCACAGCAATGCATTTCCGACATCTAGGTCCAAGAGCAGACACTCCAGGACCTCAACACACGGATCAGGGGTACCCAAGTGGGCTGAACCTTTATTAGTGAGCCTGGGTACCCCTTCACCGTCACGCTTCCCCCCTCAAGATGAAGGCGCTGTTCCGAGCGCCTCGTCCGGCGGTTTAACTGGCCTGACGCTTCTTGAGTCTGGTGGTTCGCTGGGACTGTCCTGGCGGGAAAGTCCATCGGCATTTACAGGCTCACTGCCTTTTTTGTGCTGAATGGAAAAGTCCATTTCTTGCAGGGTAAGGCTCCAGCGAAGGCGCTTCCATTTTCCCCAGACACCGTTTGTAGCCAACTCTAGGGGCTGTGATCAGTGATCACCGTGAATGTCCGGCCATACAGACAGGGCTGCAGCTTCCTCAGAGCCCACACAATGGCCAAGCATTCTTTCTCAATGGTGGCATAAGCCACCTCCCTGGGCAGTACCTTTCTGCTCAGGTACCCCACAGGGTGCTCTCCCCCCTCCTCCCCTACCTCCCTGGGCAGTACCTTTCTGCTCAGGTACCCCACAGGGTGCTCTCCCCCCTCCTACCCCACCTCCCTGGGCAGTACCTTTCTGCTCAGGTACCCCACAGGGTGCTCTCCCCCCTCCTTCCCCACCTCCCTGGGCAGTACCTTTCTGCTCAGGTACCCCACAGGGTGCTCTCCCCCCTCCTACCCCACCTCCCTGGGCAGTACCTTTCTGCTCAGGTACCCCACAGGGTGCTCTCTCCCCACCTCCCTGGGCAGTACCTTTCTGCTCAGGTACCCCACAGGGTGCTCTCCCCCCTCCTCCCCACCTCCCCGGGCAGTACCTTTCTGCTCAGGTACCCACAGGATGCTCTCCCCCCTCCTCCTCACCTCCCTGGGCAGTACCTTTCTGCTCAGGTACCCACAGGATGCTCTCCCCCCTCCTCCTCCTCACCTCCCTGGGCAGTACCTTTCTGCTCAGGTACCCACAGGATGCTCTCCCCCATCCTCCCCACCTCCCCGGGCAGTACCTTTCTGCTCAGGTACCCACAGGATGCTCTCCCCACTCCTCCCCACCTCCCTGGGCAGTACCTTTCTGCTCAGGTACCCACAGGATGCTCTCCCCCCTCCTCCCCACCTCCCCGGGCAGTACCTTTCTGGTCAGTTACCCCACAGGATGCTCTCCCCCCTCCTCCCCACCTCCCCGGGCAGTACCTTTCTGCTCAGGTACCCCACAGGATGCTCTCCCCCCTCCTCCCCACCTCCCCGGGCAGTACCTTTCTGCTCAGGTACCCCACAGGATGCTCTCCCCCCTCCTCCCCACCTGACTGAGTACAGCACCGATAACGTAATTGGAGGCATCGGTGTGCACCAAAAATGTATTGGAATAGTCAGGGGCTGCCAGGATGGGTGCGGTCTTCAGTGCCTGAAACGCTGTTTCACAGGTAGGAGGCCAGGCTACCAGAACTGGGAGTCGCTTCTGTGTCAGGTCTGTCAGGGGTTTAGCCACGGCGCTGTACTGGGGGACAAACTTCCTATAGTAGTCAGCGGTGCCTAAAAAAGCCATAACCTGCTTCTTGGTTTTGGGGACTGGCCACTGCACTATAGCCTCAACCTTAGCAGGTTCAGGCTTGAGGTGCCCTCCGCCCACCCGGTGCCCTAGGTACAGAACCTCTGCCATACCCACTAAACACTTGGTGGGTTTCAGTGTGAGACCTCCCTAATTCTGCTCAGCACCGCTGCTACATGCACTAGGTGACTGTCCCACGTCCCGCTAAACACTGCTATGTCGTCCAGGTATGTGGGGGTGTCTGACAGCTCCAGAACCAGGGTGCAGGCTGGGGAACCCTGTGAGGGAGCAAAGTATGAGGGATGAGAAGAGGATCATGTCACGGACAGAATGGAGAGAATATGTGGGGGTGTCTGACAGCTCCAGAACCGGGGTGCAGGCTGGGGAACCCTGTGAGGGAGCAAAGTATGAGGGATGAGAAGAGGACCACGTCACAGACAGAATGGAGAGAACATGTGGGGGTGTCTGACAGTGAGCTCCAGAACCGGGGCGCAGGCTGGGGAACCCTGTGAGGGAGCAAAGTATGAGGGATGAGAAGAGGACCATGTCACGGACAGAATGGAGAGAATATGTGGGGGTGTCTGACAGTGAGCTCCAGAACCGGGGCGCAGGCTGGGGAACCCTGTGAGGGAGCAAAGTATGAGGGATGAGAAGAGGACCACGTCACAGACAGAATGGAGAGAATATGTGGGGGTGTCTGACAGCTCCAGAGCCGGGGCGCAGGCTGGGGAACCCTGTGAGGGAGCAAAGTATGAGGGATGAGAAGAGGATCACGTCACGGACAGAATGGAGAGAACATGTAGGGGTACCTGACAGTGAGCTCCAGAACCGGGGCGCAGGCTGGGGAACCCTGTGAGGGAGCAAAGTATGAGGGATGAGAAGAGGACCACGTCACAGACAGAATGGAGAGAATATGTGGGGGTGTCTGACAGCTCCAGAGCCGGGGCGCAGGCTGGGGAACCCTGTGAGGGAGCAAAGTATGAGGGATGAGAAGAGGACCACGTCACAGACAGAATGGAGAGAATATGTGGGGGTGTCTGACAGCTCCAGAACCGGGGCGCAGGCTGGGGAACCCTGTGAGGGAGCAAAGTATGAGGGATGAGAAGAGGACCACGTCACAGACAGAATGGAGAGAATATGTGGGGGTGTCTGACAGCTCCAGAGCCGGGGCGCAGGCTGGGGAACCCTGTGAGGGAGCAAAGTATGAGGGATGAGAAGAGGACCACGTCACAGACAGAATGGAGAGAACATGTGGGGGTGAACCTAGAGATTAGGTCTGAGTGAGGACTGGGATTTTGAGTGTGATTGTAGTGTACAGAGGCAGTTACAGGGACGGGGAAGCACGAGAGGAGAAGTTATTACAGTGAATAAGCCACACTGGAGTAGATAGCCACCCCACCTCTCCGGGACTGTCTCCCAGGGGATTCTCCAATCTATCCAGATCTGGAGCAGAGGTCCGGCTGGGTTTTATGTTGGTTATGGGACTTGGGCCAGAACTAGCCCAGGACGCGGGGTTCTGATCTTCGCAGAACCTGGGACTCTCAGTACGTCCCTTTGCCAGTCTAAAGATAACTTTCTGCTTGTTTATACATTCTGTGTAATCAATAAAACGTGTATAGAAACCCCTCATTCAATGACGGAAATGGAGCCGTGAGACGCCCTCTGACCGAGCCTGTAATGAGATCTGAGCTCACATGGTACAGTGCATGCGCTGTTCTTTATCCCTAATAATACGTGTTTCTCCCCAGTAGCAAGGTATCCTGTATATTACACCTTCTAGTTACATGGTTCTGACCTGGAATTATTAGCTATTCCGATATTGGGCCTAAATCTGCCCAGATTATGTTGCCTAAGAATTTATCATCGGCATTTAAGAGACAATTACATTTATTTTTAACGTCTACTTTTTCCGCCAACAAAAGAAGATTGGTTGTTTAGGGAAAGCGTAATAATGTAGGGACCCCCCATTTACTCCGGACCCCCCATTTACTCCGGGCCCCTGTGTGAGGACAGAAAGCCGCCCATCTGGGAAACTGAAATAACTCCGCAGTCAGACAATTGATTCCGGGATGTTTTGTAACGTGGAAGTGACACGTTGTAACTTCTTGTGTGAATCGATCCCTCTGCTTCAGCATTATCTAATTAAGTGCTGTATCTTAGGGACATCTTCTTGGACGGTTCTCTCATTGATATTTTGTTTCTGAAATATTGTTTCGTAATGTATTGTAATTAAATTGTAGAATATTTCCGTGTCATGTTGTATCTCCTCAACCTCGTCAACTCAATTCCAGGCGAGGCTCTGATTTCCACTTCCCTAATTTGCAGAGAACGAGTCCTAACACTTCCCAATAATCCAATCATTCTCTCACCTGCCACCTCTAAATCTGCTTCTCTCCTACCCGCCACCTCTAAATCTGCTTCTCTCTCACCTGTCACCTCTAAATCTGCTTCTCTCTCACCTGCCACCTCTAAATCTGCTTCTCTCTTACCTGCCACCTCTAAATCTGCTGCTCTCTTACCCGCCACCTCTAAATCTGCTTCTCTCTTACCCGCCACCTCTAGATCTGCTTCTCTCTCACCCGCCACCTCTAAATCTGCTTCTCTCTTACCCGCCACCTCTAAATCTGCTTCTCTCTTACCCGCCACCTCTAGATCTGCTTCTCTCTCACCCGCCACCTCTAAATCTGCTTCTCTCTTACCCGCCACCTCTAAATCTGCTTCTCTCTTACCCGCCACCTCTAAATCTGCTTCTCTCTCACCTGCCACCTCTAAATCTGCTTCTCTCTTACCCGCCACCTCTAAATCTGCTTCTCTCCTACCTGCCACCTCTAAATCTGCTTCTCTCTCACCTGCCACCTCTAAATCTGCTTCTCTCTCACCTGCCACCTCTAAATCTGCTTCTCCCTCACCCGCCACCTCTAAATCTGCTTCTCTCTCACCTGCCACCTCTAAATCTGCTTCTCCCTCACCCGCCACCTCTAAATCTGCTTCTCTCTCACCCGCCACCTCTAAATCTGCTCCTCTCTTACCCGCCACCTCTAAATCTGCTTCTCTCTCACCCGCCACCTCTAAATCTGCTTCTCCCTCACCCGCCACCTCTAAATCTGCTTCTCTCTCACCTGCCACCTCTAAATCTGCTTCTCCCTCACCCGCCACCTCTAAATCTGCTTCTCTCTCACCCGCCACCTCTAAATCTGCTTCTCTCTTACCCGCCACCTCTAAATCTGCTTCTCTCTCACCCGCCACCTCTAAATCTGCTTCTCTCTCACCCGCCACCTCTAAATCTGCTTCTCTCTCACCCGCCACCTCTAAATCTGCTTCTCTCCTACCCGCCACCTCTAAATCTGCTTCTCTCTCACCCGCCACCTCTAAATCTGCTTCTCTCTTACCCGCCACCTCTAAATCTGCTTCTCTCTTACCCGCCACCTCTAAATCTGCTTCTCTCCTACCCGCCACCTCTAAATCTGCTTCTCTCTTACCCGCCACCTCTAAATCTGCTTCTCTCTTACCCGCCACCTCTAAATCTGCTTCTCTCTTACCCGCCACCTCTAAATCTGCTTCTCTCTCACCCGCCACCTCTAAATCTGCTTCTCTCTTACCCACCACCTCTAAATCTGCTTCTCTCTCACCCGCCACCTCTAAATCTGCTTCTCTCTCACCCGCCACCTCTAAATCTGCTTCTCTCTTACCCGCCACCTCTAAATCTGCTTCTCTCTTACCTGCCACCTCTAAATCTGCTTCTCTCTTACCCGCCACCTCTAAATCTGCTTCTCTCTTACCTGCCACCTCTAAATCTGCGTCTCTCTTACCTGCCACCTCTAAATCTGCTTCTCTCTTACCCGCCACCTCTAAATCTGCTTCTCCCTCACCCGCCACCTCTAAATCTGCTTCTCTCTCACCCGCCACCTCTAAATCTGCTTCTCCCTCACCCGCCACCTCTAAATCTGCTTCTCTCTTACCCGCCAACTCTAAATCTGCTTCTCTCTTACCCGCCACCTCTAAATCTGCTTCTCTCTCACCCGCCACCTCTAAATCTGCTTCTCTCTTACCCGCCACCTCTAAATCTGCTTCTCTCTTACCTGCCACCTCTAAATCTGCTTCTCTCTTACCCGCCACCTCTAAATCTGCTTCTCTCTTACCTGCCACCTCTAAATCTGCTTCTCTCTTACCTGCCACCTCTAAATCTGCTTCTCTCTTACCCGCCACCTCTAAATCTGCTTCTCTCTTACCTGCCACCTCTAAATCTGCTTCTCTCTTACCCGCCACCTCTAAATCTGCTTCTCTCTTACCCGCCACCTCTAAATCTGCTTCTCTCTTACCCGCCACCTCTAAATCTGCTTCTCTCTCACCCGCCACCTCTAAATCTGCTTCTCTCTCACCCGCCACCTCTAAATCTGCTTCTCTCCTACCCGCCACCTCTAAATCTGCTTCTCTCTCACCCGCCACCTCTAAATCTGCTTCTCTCTTACCCGCCACCTCTAAATCTGCTTCTCTCTTACCCGCCACCTCTAAATCTGCTTCTCTCCTACCCGCCACCTCTAAATCTGCTTCTCTCTTACCCGCCACCTCTAAATCTGCTTCTCTCTTACCCGCCACCTCTAAATCTGCTTCTCTCTTACCCGCCACCTCTAAATCTGCTTCTCTCTCACCCGCCACCTCTAAATCTGCTTCTCTCTTACCCACCACCTCTAAATCTGCTTCTCTCTCACCCGCCACCTCTAAATCTGCTTCTCTCTTACCCGCCACCTCTAAATCTGCTTCTCTCTTACCTGCCACCTCTAAATCTGCTTCTCTCTTACCCGCCACCTCTAAATCTGCTTCTCTCTTACCTGCCACCTCTAAATCTGCTTCTCTCTTACCTGCCACCTCTAAATCTGCTTCTCTCTTACCTGCCACCTCTAAATCTGCTTCTCTCTTACCCGCCACCTCTAAATCTGCTTCTCTCTTACCCGCCACCTCTAAATCTGCTTCTCTCTCACCTGCCACCTCTAAATCTGCTTCTCTCTTACCCGCCACCTCTAAATCTGCTTCTCTCTTACCCGCCACCTCTAAATCTGCTTCTCTCTCACCCGCCACCTCTAAATATGCTTCTCTCTCACCCGCCACCTCTAAATCTGCTTCTCTCTTACCCGCCACCTCTAAATCTGCTTCTCTCTTACCCGCCACCTCTAAATCTGCTTCTCTCTCACCTGCCACCTCTAAATCTGCTTCTCTCTTACCCGCCACCTCTAAATCTGCTTCTCTCTTACCCGCCACCTCTAAATCTGCTTCTCTCTTACCCGCCACCTCTAAATCTGCTTCTCTCTCACCCGCCACCTCTAAATCTGCTTCTCTCTTACCCGCCACCTCTAAATCTGCTTCTCTCTTACCCGCCACCTCTAAATCTGCTTCTCTCTTACCCGCCACCTCTAAATCTGCTTCTCTCTTACCCGCCACCTCTAAATCTGCTTCTGTCTTACCCGCCACCTCTAAATCTGCTTCTCTCTCACCTGCCACCTCTAAATCTGCTTCTCTCTTACCCGCCACCTCTAAATCTGCTTCTCTCTTACCCGCCACCTCTAAATCTGCTTCTCTCTCACCCGCCACCTCTAAATCTGCTTCTCTCTTACCCGCCACCTCTAAATCTGCTTCTCTCTCACCTGCCACCTCTAAATCTGCTTCTCTCTTACCCACCACCTCTAAATCTGCTTCTCTCTTACCCGCCACCTCTAAATCTGCTTCTCTCTTACCTGCCACCTCTAAATCTGCTTCTCTCTCACCTGTCACCTCTAAATCTGCTTCTCTCTTACCCGCCACCTCTAAATCTGCTTCTCTCTTACCCGCCACCTCTAAATCTGCTTCTCTCTTACCCGCCACCTCTAAATCTGCTTCTCTCTTACCTGCGAGCTCTAAATCTGCTTCTCTCCTACCTGCCACCTCTAAATCTGCTTCTCTCTTACCTGCCACCTCTAAATCTGCTTCTCTCCTACCTTCCACCTCTAAATCTGCTTCTCTCTTACCCGCCACCTCTAAATCTGCTTCTCTCTTACCCGCCACCTCTAAATCTGCTTCTCTCTCACCTGCCACCTCTAAATCTGCTTCTCTCTTACCCGCCACCTCTAAATCTGCTTCTCTCTTACCCGCCACCTCTAAATCTGCTTCTCTCTCACCCGCCACCTCTAAATCTGCTTCTCTCTCACCCGCCACCTCTAAATCTGCTTCTCTCTTACCCGCCACCTCTAAATCTGCTTCTCTCTTACCCGCCACCTCTAAATCTGCTTCTCTCTCACCTGCCACCTCTAAATCTGCTTCTCTCTTACCCGCCACCTCTAAATCTGCTTCTCTCTTACCCGCCACCTCTAAATCTGCTTCTCTCTTACCCGCCACCTCTAAATCTGCTTCTCTCTCACCCGCCACCTCTAAATCTGCTTCTCTCTTACCCGCCACCTCTAAATCTGCTTCTCTCTTACCCGCCACCTCTAAATCTGCTTCTCTCTTACCCGCCACCTCTAAATCTGCTTCTCTCTTACCCGCCACCTCTAAATCTGCTTCTCTCTTACCCGCCACCTCTAAATCTGCTTCTCTCTCACCTGCCACCTCTAAATCTGCTTCTCTCTTACCCGCCACCTCTAAATCTGCTTCTCTCTTACCCGCCACCTCTAAATCTGCTTCTCTCTCACCCGCCACCTCTAAATCTGCTTCTCTCTTACCCGCCACCTCTAAATCTGCTTCTCTCTCACCTGCCACCTCTAAATCTGCTTCTCTCTTACCCACCACCTCTAAATCTGCTTCTCTCTTACCCGCCACCTCTAAATCTGCTTCTCTCTTACCTGCCACCTCTAAATCTGCTTCTCTCTCACCTGTCACCTCTAAATCTGCTTCTCTCTTACCCGCCACCTCTAAATCTGCTTCTCTCTTACCCGCCACCTCTAAATCTGCTTCTCTCTTACCCGCCACCTCTAAATCTGCTTCTCTCTCACCCGCCACCTCTAAATCTGCTTCTCTCTTACCCGCCACCTCTAAATCTGCTTCTCTCTTACCTGCCACCTCTAAATCTGCTTCTCTCCTACCTTCCACCTCTAAATCTGCTTCTCTCTTACCCGCCACCTCTAAATCTGCTTCTCTCCTACCTGCCACATCTAAATCTGCTTCTCTCTTACCCGCCACCTCTAAATCTGCTTCTCTCCTACCTTCCACCTCTAAATCTGCTTCTCTCTTACCTGCGAGCTATAAATCTGCTTCTCTCTCACCTGCCACTTCTATATCTGCTTCTCTCTTACCCGCCACCTCTAAATCTGCTTCTCTCTTACCTGCGAGCTCTAAATCTGCTTCTCTCTTACCTGCGAGCTCTAAATCTGCTTCTCTCTTACCTGCCACCTCTAAATCTGCTTTTCTCTTACCCGCCACCTCTAAATCTGCTTCTCTCTTACCCGCCACCTCTAAATCTGCTTCTATCCTATCTGCCACCTCTAAATCTGCTTCTCTCTTACCTGCCACCTCTAAATCTGCTTCTCTCTTATCCGCCACCTCTAAATCTGCTTCTCTCTCACCCGCCACCTCTAAATCTGCTTCTCTCTTACCTGCGAGCTCTAAATCTGCTTCTCTCTTACCCGCCAGCTCTAAATCTGCTTCTCTCTTACCCGCCACCTCTAAATCTGCTTCTCTCTCACCTGCCACCTCTAAATCTGCTTCTCTCTTACCCGCCACCTCTAAATCTGCTTCTCTCTTACCCGCCACCTCTAAATCTGCTTCTCTCTCACCCGCCACCTCTAAATCTGCTTCTCTCTTACCCGCCACCTCTAAATCTGCTTCTCTCTCACCTGCCACCTCTAAATCTGCTTCTCTCTTACCCACCACCTCTAAATCTGCTTCTCTCTTACCCGCCACCTCTAAATCTGCTTCTCTCTTACCTGCCACCTCTAAATCTGCTTCTCTCTCACCTGTCACCTCTAAATCTGCTTCTCTCTTACCCGCCACCTCTAAATCTGCTTCTCTCTTACCCGCCACCTCTAAATCTGCTTCTCTCTTACCCGCCACCTCTAAATCTGCTTCTCTCTCACCCGCCACCTCTAAATCTGCTTCTCTCTTACCCGCCACCTCTAAATCTGCTTCTCTCTTACCTGCCACCTCTAAATCTGCTTCTCTCCTACCTTCCACCTCTAAATCTGCTTCTCTCTTACCCGCCACCTCTAAATCTGCTTCTCTCCTACCTGCCACATCTAAATCTGCTTCTCTCTTACCCGCCACCTCTAAATCTGCTTCTCTCCTACCTTCCACCTCTAAATCTGCTTCTCTCTTACCTGCGAGCTATAAATCTGCTTCTCTCTCACCTGCCACTTCTATATCTGCTTCTCTCTTACCCGCCACCTCTAAATCTGCTTCTCTCTTACCTGCGAGCTCTAAATCTGCTTCTCTCTTACCTGCGAGCTCTAAATCTGCTTCTCTCTTACCTGCCACCTCTAAATCTGCTTCTCTCTTACCCGCCACCTCTAAATCTGCTTCTCTCTTACCCGCCACCTCTAAATCTGCTTCTATCCTATCTGCCACCTCTAAATCTGCTTCTCTCTTACCTGCCACCTCTAAATCTGCTTCTCTCTTATCCGCCACCTCTAAATCTGCTTCTCTCTTACCCGCCAGCTCTAAATCTGCTTCTCTCTCACCCGCCACCTCTAAATCTGCTTCTCTCTCACCCGCCACCTCTAAATCTGCTTCTCTCCTACCCGCCACCTTTAAATCTGCTTCTCTCTCACCCGCCACCTCTAAATCTGCTTCTCTCCTACCTGCCGCCTCTAAATCTGCTTCTCTCTTACCCGCCACCTCTAAATCTGCTTCTCTCCTACCTGCCACCTCTAAATCTGCTTCTCTCCTACCCGCCACCTCTAAATCTGCTTCTCTCCTACCTGCCGCCTCTAAATCTGCTTCTCTCTTACCCGCCACCTCTAAATCTGCTTCTCTCCTACCCGCCACCTCTAAATCTGCTTCTCTCCTACCCGCCACCCCTAAATCTGCTTCTCTCCTACCCGCCACCTCTAAATCTGCTTCTCTCCTACCCGCCACCTCTAAATCTGCTTCTCTCTTACCCGCCACCTCTAAATCTGCTTCTCTCTTACCCGCCACCTCTAAATCTGCTTCTCTCTTACCTGCGAGCTCTAAATCTGCTTCTCTCCTACCTGCCACCTCTAAATCTGCTTCTCTCTTACCTGCCACCTCTAAATCTGCTTCTCTCTTACCCGCCACCTCTAAATCTGCTTCTCTCTCACCTGCCACCTCTAAATCTGCTTCTCTCTTACCCGCCACCTCTAAATCTGCTTCTCTCTTACCCGCCACCTCTAAATCTGCTTCTCTCTTACCCGCCACCTCTAAATCTGCTTCTCTCTCACCCGCCACCTCTAAATCTGCTTCTCTCTTACCCGCCACCTCTAAATCTGCTTCTCTCTTACCCGCCACCTCTAAATCTGCTTCTCTCTTACCCGCCACCTCTAAATCTGCTTCTCTCTTACCCGCCACCTCTAAATCTGCTTCTCTCTTACCCGCCACCTCTAAATCTGCTTCTCTCTCACCTGCCACCTCTAAATCTGCTTCTCTCTTACCCGCCACCTCTAAATCTGCTTCTCTCTTACCCGCCACCTCTAAATCTGCTTCTCTCTCACCCGCCACCTCTAAATCTGCTTCTCTCTTACCCGCCACCTCTAAATCTGCTTCTCTCTCACCTGCCACCTCTAAATCTGCTTCTCTCTTACCCACCACCTCTAAATCTGCTTCTCTCTTACCCGCCACCTCTAAATCTGCTTCTCTCTTACCTGCCACCTCTAAATCTGCTTCTCTCTCACCTGTCACCTCTAAATCTGCTTCTCTCTTACCCGCCACCTCTAAATCTGCTTCTCTCTTACCCGCCACCTCTAAATCTGCTTCTCTCTTACCCGCCACCTCTAAATCTGCTTCTCTCTTACCTGCGAGCTCTAAATCTGCTTCTCTCCTACCTGCCACCTCTAAATCTGCTTCTCTCTTACCTGCCACCTCTAAATCTGCTTCTCTCCTACCTTCCACCTCTAAATCTGCTTCTCTCTTACCCGCCACCTCTAAATCTGCTTCTCTCCTACCTGCCACCTCTAAATCTGCTTCTCTCTTACCCGCCACCTCTAAATCTGCTTCTCTCCTACCTTCCACCTCTAAATCTGCTTCTCTCTTACCTGCGAGCTATAAATCTGCTTCTCTCTCACCTGCCACTTCTATATCTGCTTCTCTCTTACCCGCCACCTCTAAATCTGCTTCTCTCTTACCTGCGAGCTCTAAATCTGCTTCTCTCTTACCTGCGAGCTCTAAATCTGCTTCTCTCTTACCTGCCACCTCTAAATCTGCTTCTCTCTTACCCGCCACCTCTAAATCTGCTTCTCTCTTACCCGCCACCTCTAAATCTGCTTCTATCCTATCTGCCACCTCTAAATCTGCTTCTCTCTTACCTGCCACCTCTAAATCTGCTTCTCTCTTATCCGCCACCTCTAAATCTGCTTCTCTCTCACCCGCCACCTCTAAATCTGCTTCTCTCTTACCTGCGAGCTCTAAATCTGCTTCTCTCTTACCCGCCAGCTCTAAATCTGCTTCTCTCTCACCCGCCACCTCTAAATCTGCTTCTCTCTCACCCGCCACCTCTAAATCTGCTTCTCTCCTACCCGCCACCTTTAAATCTGCTTCTCTCCTACCTGCCACCTCTAAATCTGCTTCTCTCTCACCCGCCACCTCTAAATCTGCTTCTCTCTTACCCGCCACCTCTAAATCTGCTTCTCTCCTACCCGCCACCTCTAAATCTGCTTCTCTCCTACCCGCCACCTCTAAATCTGCTTCTCTCCTACCCGCCACCTCTAAATCTGCTTCTCTCCTACCCGCCACCTCTAAATCTGCTTCTCTCTCACCCGCCACCTCTAAATCTGCTTCTCTCCTACCCGCCACCTCTAAATCTGCTTCTCTCTTACCCGCCACCTCTAAATCTGCTTCTCTCTTACCCGCCACCTCTAAATCTGCTTCTATCCTATCTGCCACCTCTAAATCTGCTTCTCTCTTACCTGCCACCTCTAAATCTGCTTCTCTCTTATCCGCCACCTCTAAATCTGCTTCTCTCTCACCCGCCACCTCTAAATCTGCTTCTCTCTTACCTGCGAGCTCTAAATCTGCTTCTCTCTTACCCGCCAGCTCTAAATCTGCTTCTCTCTCACCCGCCACCTCTAAATCTGCTTCTCTCTCACCCGCCACCTCTAAATCTGCTTCTCTCCTACCCGCCACCTTTAAATCTGCTTCTCTCCTACCTGCCACCTCTAAATCTGCTTCTCTCTCACCCGCCACCTCTAAATCTGCTTCTCTCTTACCCGCCACCTCTAAATCTGCTTCTCTCCTACCCGCCACCTCTAAATCTGCTTCTCTCCTACCCGCCACCTCTAAATCTGCTTCTCTCCTACCCGCCACCTCTAAATCTGCTTCTCTCCTACCCGCCACCTCTAAATCTGCTTCTCTCTCACCCGCCACCTCTAAATCTGCTTCTCTCCTACCCGCCACCTTTAAATCTGCTTCTCTCCTACCCGCCACCTCTAAATCTGCTTCTCTCTGACCCGCCACCTCTAAACCTGCTTCTCCCACTCTGCGCGTCTCGCCAGAGGAATCGGCTTCACGTAGAGTGTGAGTTCCTGAGTACCTTGGAGCTGAGGGGAGAGAAGCTGCCAGCCGCCCAGATACTGCCAGACCCGATCCGGAGGTGACGTCAGACGCTACATTCACCGGGACGTGCCAGAGCTGCGGCATCTGATCGCCACTCACTGTGAGCAGCGGTCACACCCAGGACTAACAGACGTCGGCGGGAGCAGGACGGTGAGCCAGGGCGGCAGACGATTTCTCCCATACACTATATAAGTGGGAACAGCCCATTTTAATTGCATTATTGTAAGTGCACACTTTATATTTTAAACATAAAGCATTGTTGTACCTAGCTGATCTGTGCTATGGAGGTCCTCTCTCTCTTTTTCATGGGGGTCTTATCCTGTTGAACACTGGGAACCCTGCTGAGTTCTACCACACCTGTCTTTGGAGAGATAGCCACAGACTACCTGCTACCTCATACCCCACCTGTCTTTGGAGTGATAGCCACTGACTACCTGCTACCTCATACCCCACCTGTCGGGGAGAGATAGCCACTGACTACCTGCTACCTCATACCCCACCTGTCGGGGAGAGATAGCCACTGACTACCTGCTACCTCATACCCCACCTGTCTTTGGAGTGATAGCCACTGGCTACCTGCTACCTCATACCCCACCTGTCTTTGGAGTGATAGCCACTGACTACCTGCTACCTCATACCCCACCTGTCGGGGAGAGATAGCCACTGACTACCTGCTACCTCATACCCCACCTGTCTTTGGAGTGATAGCCACTGGCTACCTGCTACCTCATACCCCACCTGTCTTTGGAGTGATAGCCACTGGCTACCTGCTACCTCATACCACACCTGTCTTTGGAGTGATAGCCACTGGCTACCTGCTACCTCATACCACACCTGTCTTTGGAGTGATAGCCACTGGCTACCTGCTACCTCATACCACACCTGTCTTTGGAGTGATAGCCACTGACTACCTGCTACCTCATACCCCACCTGTCTTTGGAGTGATAGCCACTGGCTACCTGCTACCTCATACCCCACCTGTCTTTGGAGTGATAGCCACTGGCTACCTGCTACCTCATACCCCACCTGTCTTTGGAGTGATAGCCACTGACTACCTGCTACCTCATACCCCACCTGTCTTTGGAGTGATAGCCACTGGCTACCTGCTACCTCATACCCCACCTGTCTTTGGAGTGATAGCCACTGACTACCTGCTACCTCATACCCCACCTGTCTTTGGAGTGATAGCCACTGACTACCTGCTACCTCATACCCCACCTGTCGGGGAGAGATAGCCACTGACTACCTGCTACCTCATACCCCACCTGTCTTTGGAGTGATAGCCACTGACTACCTGCTACCTCATACCCCACCTGTCTTTGGAGTGATAGCCACTGACTACCTGCTACCTCATACCCCACCTGTCTTTGGAGTGATAGCCACTGGCTACCTGCTACCTCATACCCCACCTGTCTTTGCAGTGATAGCCACTGGCTACCTGCTACCTCATACCCCACCTGTCTTTGGAGTGATAGCCACTGGCTACCTGCTACCTCATACCCCACCTGTCTTTGGAGTGATAGCCACTGACTACCTGCTACCTCATACCCCACCTGTCTTTGGAGAGATAGCCACTGACTACCTGCTACCTCATACCCCACCTGTCTTTGGAGTGATAGCCACTGACTACCTGCTACCTCATACCCCACCTGTCTTTGGAGTGATAGCCACTGACTACCTGCTACCTCATACCCCACCTGTCTTTGGAGTGATAGCCACTGGCTACCTGCTACCTCATACCCCACCTGTCTTTGGAGTGATAGCCACTGGCTACCTGCTACCTCATATCCCACCTGTCTTTGGAGTGATAGCCACTGGCTACCTGCTACCTCATACCCCACCTGTCTTTGGAGTGATAGCCACTGGCTACCTGCTACCTCATACCCCACCTGTCGGGGAGTGATAGCCACTGGCTACCTGCTACCTCATACCCCACCTGTCGGGGAGTGATAGCCACTGGCTACCTGCTACCTCATACCCCACCTGTCTTTGGAGTGATAGCCACTGGCTACCTGCTACCTCATACCCCACCTGTCTTTGGAGTGATAGCCACTGACTACCTGCTACCTCATACCCCACCTGTCGGGGAGTGATAGCCACTGGCTACCTGCTACCTCATACCCCACCTGTCTTTGGAGTGATAGCCACTGGCTACCTGCTACCTCATACCCCACCTGTCTTTGGAGTGATAGCCACTGACTACCTGCTACCTCATACCCCACCTGTCTTTGGAGTGATAGCCACTGACTACCTGCTACCTCATACCCCACCTGTCGGGGAGAGATAGCCACTGACTACCTGCTACCTCATACCCCACCTGTCTTTGGAGTGATAGCCACTGGCTACCTGCTACCTCATACCCCACCTGTCTTTGGAGTGATAGCCACTGACTACCTGCTACCTCATACCCCACCTGTCTTTGGAGTGATAGCCACTGGCTACCTGCTACCTCATATCCCACCTGTCTTTGGAGTGATAGCCACTGGCTACCTGCTACCTCATACCCCACCTGTCTTTGGAGTGATAGCCACTGGCTACCTGCTACCTCATACCCCACCTGTCGGGGAGTGATAGCCACTGGCTACCTGCTACCTCATACCCCACCTGTCGGGGAGTGATAGCCACTGGCTACCTGCTACCTCATACCCCACCTGTCTTTGGAGTGATAGCCACTGGCTACCTGCTACCTCATACCCCACCTGTCTTTGGAGTGATAGCCACTGACTACCTGCTACCTCATACCCCACCTGTCTTTGGAGTGATAGCCACTGACTACCTGCTACCTCATACCCCACCTGTCTTTGGAGTGATAGCCACTGACTACCTGCTACCTCATACCCCACCTGTCTTTGGAGAGATAGCCACTGGCTACCTGCTACCTCATACCACACCTGTCGGGGAGAGATAGCCACTGACTACCTGCTACCTCATACCCCACCTGTCTTTGGAGTGATAGCCACTGGCTACCTGCTACCTCATACCCCACCTGTCTTTGGAGAGATAGCCACTGGCTACCTGCTACCTCATACCACACCTGTCGGGGAGAGATAGCCACTGACTACCTGCTACCTCATACCCCACCTGTCTTTGGAGTGATAGCCACTGACTACCTGCTACCTCATACCCCACCTGTCGGGGAGAGATGCTAATCCCCCTACACACTGCTTGATTATATCTTCTAAAAGAGCCAAGACTTCATCATCGCATTTACTGAGTATAAGAACCTCTACACTTAGAGTATCTCTGTGGTTTTTGTTTCCCATTTATGCTCCTCCTGGAATCTGAGAACCAAATTCTACATCTTGGGGACAAGTGAAGACGAACCCCCCCACCCCCCATCCCAGAGGGGCTGAGCAGGGAGTTCAAATGTATTACTTTCTTGCATTGCACATTTTACTTTTTTGCACTGCACTATTTTATTTACACTATATTCACTTATATTATGCATAATTGTGACATACACTGATTATTAATCTACACATTTTTTACTATTAAGTAAGAATCACAAACGAAGTTTTTTGCGCCTATTTGTCACTTTGTTACAATATCCTATTCCTCTGCACATAGTAAAACTGTTCCGTTATACCACGTGTGTATTCCTTATGTGTCCTGTAATGGGGTCATTCTACACTATAGAATCCCGTACAGGTGGAGGCGCTGCCGAGCATCACTCAGGTGCACCCCAGGTTTCCAGCGGCGGAGGCTCAGATCTCCTGGGCACTACAGGTATTGCCCCACATCCACACACCGCAGCCACACATCTCCCAGGGGGTGGGGGAAAGTGCGCTACAATTAAAACTTATTATAAATGGAATTAAGAGTTGAATTCTTTTGAATGCAGTAAGTATTATCTAATACTACAGAACTGATTTATTGGGGAAAAAACCCACGATGTAGGATATTGAATGTTTTGCTCCTGCCTGAAACCTTGTGGGGAAAGGAAGAAGAGCCCACCCTGTGGGGAAGGGGTAGGGGTGCTGCATTTGGCGCCCAATGTGGGGCTATTGGAGTGAATATGGTCAAGGTGAGGTACTGGAGTGATTTCTGAACTTTGGGGGTTGGATCTTTTGGGACCCGCAATGGAAGGTGTGCAACTGTTTTGAGCTGTGGCACTCAGGACTGTGATTTCACGAAAGCATGGGTGGTGGACTAATGGAGGTAGTCGGTTACCGCCAAAATCGGGCCGACAGTGTGTCCGTTTGGCAAAATACAGTCTGCTTTTGCAAATCTATTGTGGTGTGGCGCGAAAGCCACGAGTGGGCCGTTTCTGTGCTGCCTGGGACTCCTGGTTCCGCCAGGGGGAGGAGACGGTGAGGATATCATGATCACATGTGTGGCTGCGGACACCGTGAACGTCCCCAAGATGGAGGAGCCTGGGATAACTGAACAAGTCAGGACTGTGAGCGGTGCTAACGGTTGCTTGTCCAGAACAGGAGTCCTGTACCAATTCGATGCCCACAAGGTTGCCCCAGGTGCGGTTATTGAACCTTGTTCTGATGGGTGCGACCCGTTTCCTGAGTGTAGCCAGGGTCCCTCCGGTCCCCCTGTCTCCCGGTTCCTTTCCCCCTTGCGTGTGTGTGCTGCTGCGGGGGTGAGCGCGTTCCCGGGGGCTCACGGTGACATCAGTGGCAGGGCGTCGCCATCTTTGATGTCCTCTCGCGTACGCGGAGGCTTGTGCAGGGACCCCTAGAAGTCACGCATGCACAGTTAGGTGCGATGCAGTGGCCATTACAGGGTTGCACAGGCTCCGTGGAGAGTAGTGGCGGCCATTACACAGCGCGCACGCGGCCCTAATGTCAAAGAGGCCCCTAAAGGACTACAATTCCCAGCAGCCTCTGGGGACTGCCCTTTCACCCCTATCACCTGCTGCATTGAAGCCAATAGAGTTTCCAGATTCTCCTGCAGCAAAGGAGATACAATGTTGTGTGCTGGAGCCAGGAAGCTGACAGTGGAGCAGAGTGTGAGAGTGTCAGTTGGTGCTGGGATAAGGTAGGGGAAGGTGTGTGTAGGGAGCAGTGCTTCTACACTAGGCCAGGTTACCCCCTAGGTCCCAGCTAGGCCCAACTCCCCTTCAGTTTGTGGCTGCTTTAGGGAAGGCCCCTTAGATAGAGACCTAAGACAGAGACTGTCTGAGCGGTGAGCTCGTTCAGAAGGAGACCCCCCATCGCTGAGGCTTCGGCGCTGGACACAGACGGGTCCTCTTCCACAGTTCTGCGGTACCCGGTTGCAGGAGCACCGTGCAGGTATTATCCAAGTCACCAAGTGCACCACCTATACACTTCATCTTAGTGGGCAGCGCTGTCCCACACGTGGGTGGGGTTGTGAGACTCTTGGGACTTTGGGTAAAAGGACTTTGGGAATACAGTGTGGGGTTAAGGCCCTGCGAGGTGTGTGGATAGTTGTGCTTAGTAGTGTTACAGGGTGACACTGAAGTTATGCACTGTTGATGTCATATAGTTGATGCCAGTGAATTGTGTTATCTGCCCATATAGTAAACCTGTGTTACAGTATACTGTATATACCTTGGTGTATGTGGTTCATTTATGTGGGTCCTGTGTAGGGGACATTCTACACTCCTAGAATCCTGCACAGGTGGAGGCGCTGTAATTAGAAGATCGTTCCAGTTACTGCAGAGTTACTGCAGTGAGTGTGAGACGAGTTACTGCAGCGAGTGTAAGACGAGTTACTGCAGCGAGTGTGAGATGAGTTACTGCACCGAGTGTGAGATGTGTTACTGCAGCGAGTATGAGTTTAGTTAATCCCGCGAGAATGAGATGAGTTACAGCAGCGAGTATGAGATGAGTTACAGCAGCGAGTACGAGGTTAGTTACTGCAGCAAGTACGAGACGAGTTACTCCCGCGAGTATGACATGAGTTACTGCAGCGAGTATGAGACGAGTTACTGCAGAGAGTGTGAGAAGTTACTGCAGCGAGTATGAGACGAGCTACTCCCGCGAGTACGAGACGAGTTACTCCCGCCAGTACGAGATGAGTTACTCCCGCGAGTACGAGACGAGTTACTGCAGCGAGTGTGAGACGAGTTACTGCAGCGAGCATGAGACGAGTTACTGCAGAGAGTGAGAGAAGAGTTACTGCAGTGAGTGTGAGATGTGTTACTGCAGCGAGTATGAGATGAGTTACTGCAGCGAGTATGAGACGAGTTACTGCAACGAGTATGTGACGAGTTACTGCAGCGAGTATGTGATGAGTTACTGCAGCGAGTATGAGATGAGTTACTGCAGCAAGTATGAGATGAGTTACTGCAGCGAGTATAAGATGAGTTACTGCAGCGAGTGTGAGAAGAGTTACTGCAGCGAGTATGAGATGAGTTATTCCCGCGAGTATGAGATGAGTTACTCCCGCCAGTGTGAGATGAGTTACTGCAGCGAATATGAGATGAGTTAATCCCGCGAGTATGAGATGAGTTACTGCACCGAGTGTGAGAAGAGTTACTGCAGCGAGAATGAGATGAGTTACTGCAGCGAGAATGAGAAGAGTTACTGCAGCGAGAATGAAATGAACTAATCCCGCGAGTATGAGATGAGTTATTCCCGCCAGTGTGAGATGAGTTACTGCAGCGAGTATGAGATGAGCTATTCCCGCGAGTATGAGATGAGTTAATCCCGCGAGTATGAGATCAGTTACTGCAGCGAGTATGAGATGAGTTACTCCCACGAGTATGAGATGAATTACTCCCGCCAGTGTGAGATGAGTTACTGCAGCGAGTATGAGATGAGTTAATCCCGCGAGTATGAGATGAGTTAATCCAGCGAGTATGAGATGAGTTACTCCCGCGAGGCTTTGTAGGTAACTGTACAAATAATTAAATATAATGCAGGAGTTATACAGTAGGGTCAGAAAAACAGAGTACAAATGGTTGGACTCCTAAAAGAATTCACTAAACTGCGCACCACCGGAGTTAAAATATACCTTTTAATGATTTACTTCAAACATATATTACCAAAGGAGTGTGTAACGTGATTAAAAAGGAATTAAATCAGAAGTACTTAGCACCTAGGTCACCTAATTATTATGATGGAAAGGCCCTGTTTACCAATTGAATGCGGTAGGGAGTAGGGGACTGAGAGTACGATTACTCAGGGTAGAAACCCCCCTGGATCAGCTAACAGAACAGATAATAAAAGATGTGAACATCAGTGAGGAGAGAAGTATTACAGTAAAATTGATAGGAGCTCCACCTAGTGTAATAATATGCTATTCACAGACCCCAATAGTATGTCATGTTACATCCAGAGTAGGGGGTGTTAGCACCATGAGTGTACACTCAATGACTAACACTCATGGGGCAGCTAACAAAGCAGTGAAATACATTCACAGCACAGAAGCTGCACGGCACGTTTATAGCTAGGGAGAGATGGCAGCGGACCTCACTGACGAAGCTCTATAGCTGGAGCGAAACGCGCGTTGGACATGCAATGTTGTCAGTCTCCTACTTGGAGCTGTGTTAATGTAGTGTTATTAGTCTCCTGTTACAGCTTGCATAGTTCATGATACTACTCTATTATAGAATATTATACAGTGTCGCTCAGTCAGTGAGGTCTGCTGCCATCTCTACCTAGCTATAAATATGCCGTGAATTTATTTCACTGCTTTGTTAGCTGCCCCATGAGTGTTAGGCTGCGTCCATAGAAGGACCAGTCGCGCTGAGGCGTGCGGACGCTCCGCGCTGAGCCCCTGCATCCTCAATGAGGATGCCTTGAGAGGGGGCTCACGTGAGCGTCCGCAGGCGTGCTGAGGCGCTGGAGTTTTCAGCCGAGCGCCAAGCTGTTTTTCAGCGCGCTGTCGGCGGAAAACATCCAATCAGCCTGAAGCTGCGTCAACGTCACAGTGCCATGACGTCGGCGCCGTGACATTGACGTCAGTGCGTTGCGGGCGATTGGCCCAGCGACGCACTGACCCCGCCTCCAACCACCTCCCCCCGGCTCCCTTCGCGCACGCTGGCTCGTCTGCAAGTCTGTGCAATCGCGCTGACTGAACCAGGCGAGCGTTAGCGTGCCTCCGCTCTCCCCACACCTCTATGGCCCGGGCCTTAGTCATTGAGTGTACACTCATGGTGCTAACACCCCCTACTCTGGATGTAACGTGACATACTATTGGGGTCTGTGAATAGCATATTATTACACTAGGGGGAGCTCCTATCAATTTTACTGTAATACTTCTGTAACGGGTATTCCACCCCACCCAATCTCATATATAGTGTGGGTGAGTAGAACATGTAGTGTTACCGGTGTGGTGCGTATACCTGCAGGCTCACAGGAGGTCTGAGCCTCCGCTAATGAGAGCCTGGGGTGAATCCTCTGGAACGAATCTTCTTTCAGCGCCTCCACCTATGTAGGATTCTAGGGAAGTGTAGAATGACCCTACATAGGAACCCAATAAGAAACTACACACACAGTGATTATATAACTAAGGACTTTACTAACGAATAATAATGATAACCTGTGTCTCTCTCACGGTGAGACACTAACAGTGACGTCTCGCAGGACGATTCCCAAACACTAGGTGATCCCACCCAATGTCCCAAGAACCCCACCCAATGTCCCGTACTCCTACAGAGATAGTCAATGGGTGACTGCGCAGTCACTAAGAACCTCTAGGCCTGTTGGTGCACATGTGATGGTATAATACCTGCCGAGCACTCCGGTGCTCGGGTCAGCAACAAACTTCTCAAAGGGTCAGACGTGTGATGAGTCCGTCTGATCCTCCAACCGAACTCCTTACACGTGCGGACCACTAGGGCGGTCCCACTCTGGAATCGTCTCTGTGGACCCCAACGTGGGTCCAACCGCTTCCACAGGAACAGCAGCAGCCGCTGTGTCCCTATCTATATAAATGGTACTAACGTGACAGGAACCCTAACCTAGGGCCTGTCCCTGTAGTACAGCAACCTGTAGTGGCTTGGGGAACTCCTAGGGCCTGCAGGGGTAATGACCTGTCCCACTCCCCCAACTACCCAAGTCCCTTCGGTAAGTGATCTGGAATGGACTAGAGTACTCTTCCATGCAGTACTTGGGCGTCTACCTACTGTTGGCTAGCCTAGTGCAGATCCTCTCCAGAATTCCTGACCTCGTTAACAGGCTATCCCTTCAGGCATCCTACCCCTAGCGCTACCTCAAGGTGACTAGAACAGCTATAGCCCTTCTCCAGACCCACTACTCTCTGACTAGTCCCAGCGCCTACCGCAGCAAGCTGTAACTCACTGGAGGCTGCAGCCAACGTGCTGCGCAACAAGGTGCCTGCCTATCAGACCTCACAGCACTGCTCGCTGTGACCCTGACAATGCAGCACTCTAACAACACTAAGGGCAGCGTCCCTATCTTGGGCCTCCCTCAGTACTTAACCCACTACGCTAGCGGGGGGTTGGGGCCTACCTGGGGTGTGGGTACCTATGGGGTGCAGGAGCTGCTCTCACTCCCCGCACCCTTCTTCCCTCACAGCTCCCTAGCTCCAACTCTCTATCACCTTCTGAACAGTTACCCACCCAACTAGTGGGGAGTTGGGGTCTACCTGGAGTGTAGGTACCTATATGGGGCAGAAGCTGCACTCGCTCCCTACACCCTACTTCCCTAACAGTTCCCTGACTCCAACTCTATAACTGCAGACTTCCTTCTCCCAGCTCCCACTAATGTAAGTGGCAGGGTCCCTAACCTGAGGGCTGCCCCTGGCAACACTCACCTTACTGGGGAGCTGAGCTATCTCTGACCAAAGGGGGTGCTGGCCTAATACAGGGGAGTCCCTCTCTCCTGTACCCTACCTCCTTCCCTTGTCTGCCTCCTTGCTCTGCTTCTTCCTGACTGACTTGACTCATGCAAAGCCCGGGAAATGTATCTCTTTTCCTCCAGGGCAGTCCTACATCTCTATTGGCTCCTATCAAGCACCTGGTGCCTGCCTCGCTATGCCTCATGGGAATTGTAGTCCCGAGGCCCCTACAATAACATTGGGACCGCGTGCGTTCCTCCCCTCTGCCTACACTAACTCCTAATGGCCGCCTCAAGCTCTCCCTATGCTTCCCTACTCTCGCGCGACCTCCTAAGAGCTGCCTTATCTCCCTACCCCTATCTGCGCATGCGCGACTTGAAGCGCAATGGCGGCGCTCTCCTCGCCGGCCGCCGGGACCTTAGAGACGCGACCGCGGCCTTAGCAACGGCCCGATCGCGTCCCCGGCAACCGGCCCGCTCGCGGAGACAGCGCACCGCTCCCTGCAACGGCCCCCACCCTTGGGATGGCCGTCGGGTCTGCCGCTGGCCTCCGGCAGTACCCAGCATCGCTTGTGCCCACGGAGGCTCCCGAGGGGGTCGCAGGGGGCAAAGGGTGACCTGGCTACACTCTCCCCCTGGTGAAACACCCAACGCCCTCGCTTGGGGAACGACATAACAGGGCACAATTTCACACACTGACAAATGGCATGGCATACCCCGTACACTTAACAGATCGGCTTTAACCTCACCAACACATGTCACATCACACCCCATAATTCCCGAGGCTAGCTGAGACCATTTGTGGGGTGCCCCTAACTGATCAGGTGGGGGTACCTCACTTTTGCGTCCGTGAGCCTCTCCCAGAAAATTCTCTTGAAGAGCACACTCTGGGGTGACAGTCACTGGTTCAGTACTACTTCCTCCCCCTGGTGGAAGGAATAGCACAGTGTCTTTCAACCCGGTCTTTACCTGGTCATCCACGCCTTGGAAACAGCAGGCCAGGCGGCCAAGACCTTTCCCACGGTCCACTACTTGGCGGATGGGCCGCTTCTCTTTCAGCAAAGTCTCTATTTCACCTGGCAGGGGGTAAAGGGTAGATACCTTACCACTGCGGTGATTCACGGTGTCCAACAGGTCCTCGGGGACGCTGTCAGTTCCCACCTTGGTAGTATCGGGACCTGTCCCCAGCTCTTCTGGGACAGCCCACTCACTGACTCGAACTTCGGGAGCGTTGGATCCCAGTCCTGGGACCACTTGTGTCGGAGCACACGGGCTCACACTCCGCTCAGAAGCCGCAACTCTGGCCTTCTTCACGGCCACCTCCATCGGAGCCTGGGGGGGGCAAGGGGGTTCCTTACCACTCGGCTGGCTTGCGATGGGTTTCTCTTCTTCTGGCACGATAGGCAGTGGGCACTGGTCCACTCGCACCACTGGACAGCTATCTTCTAATGAGGACACCTCCACCAGGACGCGATGCAGAGGGGAGCCCTTCGCCCGGGCGACCAGACTTAAGGAGCCATCGTGCTCCGCGGTCACCTGGAGGCTCACCCCCGACACCCCTGGGGCAGTCGACTCACCCTTGTTGTCTGTAGGTACTGGTCCCAAGCCTAGGACCGATGGTACCTCTGCAGTAGGTCTGACTGACCATCGAAGGGCACACGGGCCCACAGCAGGGTCCGCAACATCGGAAGACACCTCTTCCAGGGTACACGGACCCACAGCAGACTCTGTATCCTCTGCATTACCACTGGGGTGGTTCGCCGGTAGGCGCATCGCCACCGATGGGACTTCCACCTTTTCCCCGGAAGATATCATGACAGTATCCTCCGCAAGGTAGTCACCAGATTCTTCTGTAACACAGTCAGTGGTTGTGGGTACGAAGCTGGCGTGCTCCGGTACCTCCACTGCGGTCACGCTCTTCTCCGCCAAGGGTTCACTTAGCTCCTTAGCTGGCTCTGTAGGCTGGGGTACAATAGGCATCAAGAAATTTGCACCGCAACAATCACATTGAGGTTCCCATGCCAGTGCACCTCTAGGACAGTCACAGGTGGGGCTAAAGCACTGCGTACACGGCTCCCCATCCACCTCGGTGATCCTGAAGTCTAGTGGCACTTGGGACATGACGGCTCCCTCCTCATAGGCTTCTTGCAAGCAGGGGCACAGGAGCATAAGGAGATCTATTCCTGGCGCTCGCCAGGGCACATACACATTAGGGTGTATCCCCTGACAGTCTATCTCATCCTCATGCATCATCTCATCCTCATGCATCATCTCATCCTCAGAGATCAGAGTGTCTATCACAGCGTCCACGTATGGTTGAAGATAACCGTGCTGGCTCCCCCTGGTGGAATCTAAAGGAAGGGCACTTTTTACAAGGAATTGTTTTTTGCTCTGCACTGAGTCACTCACAGCACAGGGGAGGGGCTCTGATTTTCGCGCCAAACCCGGACAGAATGTTGCGACATCTTCCTGTGCAGGCTTGCAGTCAGCAGCACGTGCGCTCTCCTGATTTGGCGGGAGACGCCATTTTGTTGGGTCGGCATAGACTAGGGGGTACCCTTCTGAGGGGCCCCCGGGCATGAACAGTACGGACGGTGCCTTTGCCAGGCATATATCCTCAGTGTGAGTTACAACAAACAGAATGGTTTTCCATGTGGACGTGGGATCTTGTTCCTCCTCTAGGACACATGCCCACGGCCACCCAGGAATTTTACACATACCCTCCCGGACCTTCATTGCGGGTATACTAGCGGGTATGCCTCCTACCGCCACTACCTGGCCAGGCTCCATATACTGCCGCAACGCCCAGGCAAGGACCTCGTCTCCGGACTTTACAAACATAGCGACAAAAATAGGAACGGGACAATTTAGAAAAAATGGACAGGGCACCCCAGGTGTATCTCAGCAGCGCCTCCAAATGTAACGGGTATTCCACCCCACCCAATCTCATATATAGTGTGGGTGAGTAGAACATGTAGTGTTACCGGTGTGGTGCGTATACCTGCAGGCTCACAGGAGGTCTGAGCCTCCGCTAATGAGAGCCTGGGGTGAATCCTCTGGAACGAATCTTCTTTCAGCGCCTCCACCTATGTAGGATTCTAGGGAAGTGTAGAATGACCCTACATAGGAACCCAATAAGAAACTACACACACAGTGATTATATAACTAAGGACTTTACTAACGAATAATAATGATAACCTGTGTCTCTCTCACGGTGAGACACTAACAGTGACGTCTCGCAGGACGATTCCCAAACACTAGGTGATCCCACCCAATGTCCCAAGAACCCCACCCAATGTCCCGTACTCCTACAGAGATAGTCAATGGGTGACTGCGCAGTCACTAAGAACCTCTAGGCCTGTTGGTGCACATGTGATGGTATAATACCTGCCGAGCACTCCGGTGCTCGGGTCAGCAACAAACTTCTCAAAGGGTCAGACGTGTGATGAGTCCGTCTGATCCTCCAACCGAACTCCTTACACGTGCGGACCACTAGGGCGGTCCCACTCTGGAATCGTCTCTGTGGACCCCAACGTGGGTCCAACCGCTTCCACAGGAACAGCAGCAGCCGCTGTGTCCCTATCTATATAAATGGTACTAACGTGACAGGAACCCTAACCTAGGGCCTGTCCCTGTAGTACAGCAACCTGTAGTGGCTTGGGGAACTCCTAGGGCCTGCAGGGGTAATGACCTGTCCCACTCCCCCAACTACCCAAGTCCCTTCGGTAAGTGATCTGGAATGGACTAGAGTACTCTTCCATGCAGTACTTGGGCGTCTACCTACTGTTGGCTAGCCTAGTGCAGATCCTCTCCAGAATTCCTGACCTCGTTAACAGGCTATCCCTTCAGGCATCCTACCCCTAGCGCTACCTCAAGGTGACTAGAACAGCTATAGCCCTTCTCCAGACCCACTACTCTCTGACTAGTCCCAGCGCCTACCGCAGCAAGCTGTAACTCACTGGAGGCTGCAGCCAACGTGCTGCGCAACAAGGTGCCTGCCTATCAGACCTCACAGCACTGCTCGCTGTGACCCTGACAATGCAGCACTCTAACAACACTAAGGGCAGCGTCCCTATCTTGGGCCTCCCTCAGTACTTAACCCACTACGCTAGCGGGGGGTTGGGGCCTACCTGGGGTGTGGGTACCTATGGGGTGCAGGAGCTGCTCTCACTCCCCGCACCCTTCTTCCCTCACAGCTCCCTAGCTCCAACTCTCTATCACCTTCTGAACAGTTACCCACCCAACTAGTGGGGAGTTGGGGTCTACCTGGAGTGTAGGTACCTATATGGGGCAGAAGCTGCACTCGCTCCCTACACCCTACTTCCCTAACAGTTCCCTGACTCCAACTCTATAACTGCAGACTTCCTTCTCCCAGCTCCCACTAATGTAAGTGGCAGGGTCCCTAACCTGAGGGCTGCCCCTGGCAACACTCACCTTACTGGGGAGCTGAGCTATCTCTGACCAAAGGGGGTGCTGGCCTAATACAGGGGAGTCCCTCTCTCCTGTACCCTACCTCCTTCCCTTGTCTGCCTCCTTGCTCTGCTTCTTCCTGACTGACTTGACTCATGCAAAGCCCGGGAAATGTATCTCTTTTCCTCCAGGGCAGTCCTACATCTCTATTGGCTCCTATCAAGCACCTGGTGCCTGCCTCGCTATGCCTCATGGGAATTGTAGTCCCGAGGCCCCTACAATAACATTGGGACCGCGTGCGTTCCTCCCCTCTGCCTACACTAACTCCTAATGGCCGCCTCAAGCTCTCCCTATGCTTCCCTACTCTCGCGCGACCTCCTAAGAGCTGCCTTATCTCCCTACCCCTATCTGCGCATGCGCGACTTGAAGCGCAATGGCGGCGCTCTCCTCGCCGGCCGCCGGGACCTTAGAGACGCGACCGCGGCCTTAGCAACGGCCCGATCGCGTCCCCGGCAACCGGCCCGCTCGCGGAGACAGCGCACCGCTCCCTGCAACGGCCCCCACCCTTGGGATGGCCGTCGGGTCTGCCGCTGGCCTCCGGCAGTACCCAGCATCGCTTGTGCCCACGGAGGCTCCCGAGGGGGTCGCAGGGGGCAAAGGGTGACCTGGCTACACTTCTCTCCTCACTGATGTTCACATCTTTTATTATCTGTTCTGTTAGCTGATCCAGGGGGGTTTCTACCCTGACTAATAGCACTCTCAGTCCCCTACTCCCTACCACATTCACTTGGTAAACAGGGCTTTTCCATCATAATAATTAGGTGACCTAAGTGCTAAGTACTGCTGAATTAATTCCTTTTTAATCACGTTACACACTCCTTTGGTAATATATGTTTGAAGTAAATCATTAAAAGGTATATTTTACCTCCAGTGGTGCGCAGTTTAGTGAATTCTTTTAGGAGTCCAACCATTTGTACGCCTCTGTTTTTCTGATTCACGTTTCAGCATATGGTCTGCACCCACTTTATGATTATCAATATATATTTGTGTATTCATTATCAATTCAATTAGTATGATTTTGTGATCACCCCCTACCCCCCCTCCTTCTGTGTTCGTCAGTTATAGGGTTAACCACAAGTTCTATCTCGCTTAGGATCTCCGCTATTTCCCACTGATTCAGGAATCAATCTGAGAATCTGCAGTGACGCGGGTTCCAGGCTCCACGGGTTCCAGGTTCTGCTGCAGAGAAGCGGGTTCCAGGCTCCGCGGGTTCCAGGTTCTGCTGCAGTGACGCGGGTTCCAGGCTCCACGTGTTCCAGGTTCTGCTGCAGAGAAGCGGGTTCCAGGCTCCACGGGTTCCAGGTTCTGCTGCAGAGAAGCGGGTTCCAGGCTCCGCGTGTTCCAGGTTCTGCTGCAGTGACGCGGGTTCCAGGCTCCACGTGTTCCAGGTTCTGCTGCAGAGAAGCGTGTTCCAGGCTCCGCGTGTTCCAGGTTCTGCTGCAGTGACGCGGGTTCCAGGCTCCACGTGTTCCAGGTTCTGCTGCAGAGAAGCGGGTTCCAGGCTCCACGGGTTCCAGGTTCTGCTGCAGAGAAGCGGGTTCCAGGCTCCGCGTGTTCCAGGTTCTGCTGCAGTGACGCGGGTTCCAGGCTCCACGTGTTCCAGGTTCTGCTGCAGAGAAGCGGGTTCCAGGCTCCGCGTGTTCCAGGTTCTGCTGCAGAGAAGCGGGTTCCAGGCTCTGTGTGTTCCAGGTTCTGCTGCAGAGAAGCGGGTTCCAGGCTCCACGTGTTCCAGGTTCTGCTGCAGAGAAGCGGGCTCCAGGCTCCACATGTTCCAGGTTCTGCTGCAGAGAAGCGGGCTCCAGGCTCCGCGTGTTCCAGGTTCTGCTGCAGAGAAGCGGGTTCCAGGCTCTGCGTGTTCCAGGTTCTGCTGCGGTGACGTGGGTTCCAGGCTCCGCATGTTGGAGGTTCTGCTGCGGTGACGTGGGTTCCAGGCTCCGCATGTTGGAGGTTCTCCTGCAGTGACGCGGGTTCCAGGCTCCGCGTGTTCCAAGTTCTGCTGCAGTGACGCGGGTTCCAGGCTCCTGATCTTCCAAGTTCTGCTGCAGAGAAGCGGGTTCCAGGCTCCGCGTGTTCCAGGTTCTGCTGCAGTGAAGCAGGTTCCAGGCTCCTGATCTTCCAACTTCTGCTGCAGTGACGCGGGTTCCAGGCTCCGCGTGTTCCAAGTTCTGCTGCAGTGACGCGGGTTCCAGGCTCTGCGTGTTCCAAGTTCTGCTGCAGTGACGCGGGTTCCAGGCTCCGCGTGTTCCAAGTTCTGCTGCAGTGAAGCGTGTTCCAGGCTCCGCGTGTTCCAAGTTCTGCTGCAGTGAAGCGGGTTCCAGGCTCCGCGTGTTCCAAGTTCTGCTGCAGTGAAGCGGGTTCCAGGCTCCGCGTGTTCCAAGTTCTGCTGCAGTGAAGCGGGTTCCAGGCTCCGCATGTTCCAAGTTCTGCTGCAGTGACGCGGGTTCCAGGCTCCTGATCTTCCAAGTTGTGCTGCAGTGACGCGGGTTCCAGGCTCTGTGTGTTCCAAGTTCTGCTGCAGTGACGCGGGTTCCAGGCTCCGCGTGTTCCAAGTTCTGCTGCAGTGACGCGGGTTCCAGGCTCCGCGTGTTCCAAGTTCTGCTGCAGTGAAGCGGGTTCCAGGCTCCGCGTGTTCCAAGTTCTGCTGCAGTGACGCGGGTTCCAGGCTCTGTGTGTTCCAAGTTCTGCTGCAGTGACGCGGGTTCCAGGCTCCTGATCTTCCAAGTTGTGCTGCAGTGACGCGGGTTCCAGGCTCCGCGTGTTCCAAGTTCTGCTGCAGTGACGCGGGTTCCAGGCTCCGCGTGTTCCAAGTTCTGCTGCAGTGACGCGGGTTCCAGGCTCCGCGTGTTCCAAGTTCTGCTGCAGTGAAGCGGGTTCCAGGCTCTCGTGGGGAGAGGAACTCCTGAATTTGGACGGCAATCCCCCTTAAGTGCACCCAGGAGGAGGGCACCCGGTCTGACCCATGGTTGGGTATACTCAGGCCTAGTTCCACCTCCTCCCCATGTCACTCAAGGGTACTGCAGGGAGTGGGGAAACCCCATGATTAGTACTGGCAGGCCTGCGCTTACCAGGGCTTAATGCCAGGGAGGGCAGACTGGTAGCCAAGAACCAGTCCTGGCTACATATACTCTTCCCTCAGTGTTACTCATTATCTATACCCCTCCCTCAGTGTTACTCATTATCTATACCCTTCCCTCAGTGTTACTCTCATTATCTATACATCTCCCTCAGTGTTACTCATTATCTATACCCTTCCCTCAGTGTTATTCTCCCTGTGTATACCCCTCCCTCAGTGTTACTCATTATCTATACCCTTCCCTCAGTGTTACTCATTATCTATACCCCTCCCTCAGTGTTACTCTCATTATCTATACATCTCCCTCAGTGTTACTCATTATCTATACCCTTCCCTCGGTGTTACACTCATTATCTATACCCTTCCCTCAGTGTTACTCTCCCTATGTATACCCCTTCCTCAGTGTTACACTCATTATCTATACCCTCCCTCAGTGTTACTCTCATTATCTATACCCCTCCCTCAGTGTTACTCATTATCTATACCCTTCCCTTAGTGTTACTCTCACTATCTATACATCTCCCTCAGTGTTACTCATTATCTATACCCTCCCTCAGTGTTACTCTCATTATCTATACCCCTCCCTCAGTGTTACACTCATTATCTATACCCTCCCTCAGTGTTACACTCATTATCTATACCCCTCCCTCAGTGTTACACTCATTATCTATACCCCTCCCTCAGTGTTACTCTCGTTATCAATACCCCTTCCTCAGTGTTACTCTCGTTATCTATACCCCTCCCCAGTGTTACTCTCGTTATCAATACCCCTTCCTCAGTGTTACTCTCATTATCTATACCCCTCCCTCAGTGTTACTCACTATCTATACCCCTCCCTCAGTGTTACTCTCGTTATCTATACCCTTCCCTCAGTGTTACTCTCGTTATCAATACCCCTTCCTCAGTGTTACTCTCGTTATCTATACCCCTCCCCAGTGTTACTCTCGTTATCAATACCCCTCCCTCAGTGTTACTCACTATCTATACCCCTCCCTCAGTGTTACTCTCATTATCTATACATCTCCCTCAGTGTTACACTCATTATCTATACCCCTCCCTCGGTGTTACTCTCACTATCTATACCCCTTCCTCAGTGTTACTCTCATTATCTATACCCCTCCCTCAGTGTTACACTCATTATCTATACCCCTCCCTCAGTGTTACACTCATTATCTATACCCCTCCCTCAGTGTTACTCATTATCTATACCCTTTCCTCAGTGTTACTCATTATCTATACCCTTTCCTCAGTGTTACTCATTATCTATACCCTTCCCTCAGTGTTATTCTCCCTGTGTATACCCCTCCCTCAGTGTTACTCATTATCTATACCCTTCCCTCAGTGTTACTCTCCCTATCTATACCCCTCCCTCGGTGTTACTCTCATTATCTATACCCCTCCCTCAGTGTTACACTCATTATCTATACCCCTCCCTCAGTGTTACTCTCGTTATCTATACCCCTCTCTCAGTGTTACTCTTACTATCTATACCCTTCCCTCAGTGTTACTCATTATCTATACCCCTCCCTCTGTTACTCATTATCTATACCCCTCCCTCAGTGTTACTCATTATCTATACCCCTCCCTCAGTGTTACTCATTATCTATACCCCTCCCTCAGTGTTACTCATTATCTATACCCCTCCCTCAGTGTTACTCATTATCTATACCCCTCCCTCAGTGTTACACTCATTATCTATACCCCTCCCTCAGTGTTACACTCATTATCTATACCCTTCCCTCAGTGTTACTCTCGTTATCTATACCCCTCCCTCAGTGTTACTCTCGTTATCTATACCCCTCCCTCAGTGTTACACTCATTATCTATACCCTCCCTCAGTGTTACACTCATTATCTATACCCTCCCTCAGTGTTACACTCATTATCTATACATCTCCCTCAGTGTTACTCTCATTATCTATACCCCTCCCTCAGTGTTACACTCATTATCTATACCCCTCCCTCAGTGTTACACTCATTATCTATACCCTTCCCTCAGTGTTACTCTCGTTATCTATACCCCTCCCTCAGTGTTACTCTCGTTATCTATACCCCTCCCTCAGTGTTATTCTCATTATCTATACCCCTCCCTCAGTGTTACTCATTATCTATACCCCTCCCTCAGTGTTACACTCATTATCTATACCCCTCCCTCAGTGTTACTCTCGTTATCTATACCCCTCCCTCAGTGTTACACTCATTATCTATACCCTCCCTCAGTGTTACACTCATTATCTATACCCTTCCCTCAGTGTTACACTCATTATCTATACATCTCCCTCAGTGTTACTCTCGTTATCTATACCCTTCCCTCAGTGTTACTCTCGTTATCTATACCCCTTCCTCAGTGTTACTCTCATTATCTATACATCTCCCTCAGTGTTACACTCATTATCTATACATCTCCCTCAGTGTTACTCTCGTTATCTATACCCCTTCCCTCAGTGTTACTCTCGTTATCTATACCCCTTCCCTCAGTGTTACACTCATTATCTATACATCTCCCTCAGTGTTACACTCATTATCTATACATCTCCCTCAGTGTTACTCTCGTTATCTATACCCCTCCCTCAGTGTTACTCTCGTTATCTATACCCTCCCTCAGTGTTACACTCATTATCTATACCCTTCCCTCAGTGTTACTCTCGTTATCTATACCCTTCCCTCAGTGTTACTCATTATCTATACCCCTCCCTCAGTGTTACACTCATTATCTATACCCTCCCTCAGTGTTACTCTCATTATCTATACATCTCCCTCAGTGTTACACTCATTATCTATACATCTCCCTCAGTGTTACTCTCGTTATCTATACCCCTTCCCTCAGTGTTACTCTCGTTATCTATACCCCTTCCCTCAGTGTTACACTCATTATCTATACATCTCCCTCAGTGTTACACTCATTATCTATACATCTCCCTCAGTGTTACTCTCGTTATCTATACCCCTCCCTCAGTGTTACTCTCGTTATCTATACCCTCCCTCAGTGTTACACTCATTATCTATACCCTTCCCTCAGTGTTACTCTCGTTATCTATACCCTTCCCTCAGTGTTACTCATTATCTATACCCCTCCCTCAGTGTTACACTCATTATCTATACCCTCCCTCAGTGTTACACTCATTATCTATACCCTCCCTCAGTGTTACACTCATTATCTATACATCTCCCTCAGTGTTACTTTCTCATTTCCTCTCTCCCATTATTTCTCTCTTTCTCACACTCTCCCCCCCCTCCCCGCACTCCCCCCCCCCCACTCCCCTCTCTCTCCATCCCCCAGGACTCCTAGTATTTGGTTTCTGGCTGATGTGTTACCTCGTGCTCTCTGCACATCTCCAATAGCTTTGTGGTCCCCAGACCTCTCTACCTAATGGCTTCCCCCCCCCTCCTCCCTCCTCCTCACTCCAACCACAGACTGACAGACACAGGCACAAAACTTCCCCTCCGCAGGAACTCATCCCACCAGACACTCGGGCGTCCCTTTCTCTAAACCAGCCCACACCTCTCCGATACACCCCTCATTGGGTTAGTCCCTGCTCTGCCGCAGTCATATCCTGCTACCCCCTCTCCAGAGCGGTGTCTCCCACACACATCCCAGCGCCCACAGCCAAGTTGGCTGGAGAGATTAAGGACGTAGACGTTGATAGCCGATAGGAACCACTTGGCTCTTTCACCTCCCTACAGATTGTATTCCAAACTCTGTAGGGTCCATCCAGGGACCACCTCCCAAACCATCTCCAATGGATATGATTAAGCCCCCACAGGACGAGGAGGAAGAGAAAAGTCACACCAAGGCATCCAACCTCACGGTGTTTGCCAGCAACTCCACTCTCCATGGGATCAGCCACGTCTTCCTGCCGGGCGGTGTGACCCCTCGACGGGTCTTCTGGGCGTGCTCCTTCCTCGCGTCCCTCAGCATCTTCCTCTTCCAAGTGGCCGATCGGATCATCTACTACACGGAGTACCACCATGTCACTACGCTCGATGAGATGGAGAGCAGCCTCATGACCTTTCCGGCAATCACCATATGCAACTACAACAGCTTCCGCAAGTCTGCCATTACCCCCAATGACTTGCTCTGGGTCGGTGAGCTGCTCGGGAGGGAGAGGGAGCCGGACTCGCCCGAGGAATCTGAGACCTTACCCACCAAGTCCTTTAGCATGGAAGAGTTTTACAATCGGACCGGTCACTTGATGGAGGAGATGGTGCTGGAGTGCCGGTACCGGAACCAGGCCTGCGGGGCGGCGAACTTCTCTATGGTGAGTAGGATATGAGAGAAAGAAGGGGGGTTCCACCCGATTACTCCCCACTCCCCCTGTATGTAACCAGCCGAATCGGTGAGGAGAGGACTTGGGGGGATCTGAGTGGGAGAAGATCTCTTCTTCCACCAACTTCAGTTGGGTTTTTATCCCGGAGACAATAAGGAGAATGACAGTTTATAGGCACATCTGGGAGAGTCCGTGATGAAAGGAGAGAGAGGAACACAGAGGGAAGGGTAGAAGAGGAAGTGTAGGGGTAAAGCCTTTGCAGTGGGTTCAAATCTCAGTGTCTCCTACCTATGACTTTGGGCCATGTTTACTAAGCCGTCTTCTGCTATAAGCCCCCTCCAGAGACTGGAGACCCCCTTACAGCCCGGTCACGTCACAGTGGGAGTCTCAGCCCGGGAATGTGTCTTATTGCAGAAAACGGCTTAGTAAACATGGGCCTTTATGAGCACCCTATGTGTATACTATCAGCACCCTGTGTGTATATTATCAGCACCCTGTGTGTATATTATCAGCACCCTGTGTGTATATTATCAGCACCCTGTGTGTATATTATCAGCACCCTGTGTGTATATTATCAGCACCCTGTGTGTATATTATCAGCACCCTGTGTGTATATTATCAGCACCCTGTGTGTATATTATCAGCACCCTGTGTGTATATTATCAGCACCCTGTGTGTATATTATCAGCACCCTGTGTGTATATTATCAGCACCCTGTGTGTATATTATCAGCACCCTGTGTGTATATTATCATCAGCACCCTGTGTGTATACTATCAGCACCCTGTGTGTATATTATCAGCACCCTGTGTGTGTATATTATCATCAGCACCCTGTGTGTGTATATCATCAGCACCCTGTGTGTGCACACTATCAGAAGCACCCTGTGTGAATATTATCAGCACCCTATGTGTATACTATCATCAGCACCCTGTGTGTATACTATTAGCACCCTGTGTGTATACTATCAGCACCCTGTGTGTACATTATCAGCAGCACCCTGTGTGTGTATATTATCAGCAGCACCCTGTGTGTGTATATTATCAGCACCCTGTGTGCACATTATCAGCAGCACCCTGTGTGTGTATATTATCAGCATCACCCTGTGTGTGTATATTATCAGCATCACCCTGTGTGTGTATATTATCTGCACCCTGTGTGCACATTATCAGCAGCACCCTGTGTGAATATTATCAGCACCCTGTGTGTATATTATCAGCAGCACCCTGTGTATACTATCAGCAGCACCCTGTGTGAATATTATCAGCACCCTGTGTGTATACCATCATCATAACCCTGTGTGTATATGATCAGCACCCTGTGTGTATACTATCAGCACCCTGTGTGTATACTATCAGCACCCTGTGTGTGTACATTATCAGCAGCACCCTGTGTGTGTACATTATCAGCAGCACCCTGTGTGTGTACATTATCAGCAGCACCCTGTGTGTATATTATCAGCAGCACCCTGTGTGTATATTATCAGCAGCACCCTGTGTGTATATTATCAGCAGCACCCTGTGTGTATATTATCAGCAGCACCCTGTGTGTATATTATCAGCAGCACCCTGTGTGTATATTATCAGCAGCACCCTGTGTGTATATTATCAGCAGCACCCTGTGTGTATATTATCAGCAGCACCCTGTGTGTATATTATCAGCAGCACCCTGTGTGTATATTATCAGCAGCACCCTGTGTGTATATTATCAGCAGCACCCTGTGTGTATATTATCAGCAGCACCCTGTGTGTATATTATCAGCACTGTAAAGAAAGCAATGTTAGCTAATACATATAATAATATATTACCTGACACGTGTAGGAGATCAGTTCCCAGCTCCGTGTGTGCAAATCTCTGTGTGTGCAAATCTCTGTGTGTGCAAATCTCTGTGTGTGCAAATCTCTGTGTGTGCAAATCTCTGTGTGTGCAAATCTCTGTGTGTGCAAATCTCTGTGTGTGCAAATCTCTGTGTGTGCAAATCTCTGTGTGTGCAAATCTCTGTGTGTGCAAATCTCTGTGTACCATATGGTGCCTGAACGGCTCTTACCAAGTATTTATTTAAAGAACTATTTATTATTCACGGCACCTTTGTGTCTCAAGGCACAGCAAGGGTACGAGGGCAGAGTGGTACCGCTGTCCCAGTTACAGACCCTGATAAATAGGAAGAGGGTACGGGGGCAGAGTGGTACCGCTGTCCCAGTTACAGACCCTGATAAATAGGAAGAGGGTACGGGGGCAGAGTGGTACCGCTGTCCCAGTTACAGGCCCTGATAAATAGGAAGAGGGTACGGGGGCAGAGTGGTACCGCTGTCCCAGTTACAGGCCCTGATAAATAGGAAGAGGGGTACGGGGGCAGAGTGGTACCGCTGTCCCAGTTACAGACCCTGATAAATAGGAAGAGGGTACGGGGGCAGAGTGGTACCGCTGTCCCAGTTACAGGCCCTGATAAATAGGAAGAGGGTACGGGGGCAGAGTGGTACCGCTGTCCCAGTTACAGACCCTGATAAATAGGAAGAGGGTACGGGGGCAGAGTGGTACCGCTGTCCCAGTTACAGACCCTGATAAATAGGAAGAGGGTACGGGGGCAGAGTGGTACCGCTGTCCCAGTTACAGGCCCTGATAAATAGGAAGAGGGTACGGGGGCAGAGTGGTACCGCTGTCCCAGTTACAGACCCTGATAAATAGGAAGAGGGTACGGGGGCAGAGTGGTACCGCTGTCCCAGTTACAGGCCCTGATAAATAGGAAGAGGGTACGGGGGCAGAGTGGTACCGCTGTCCCAGTTACAGGCCCTGATAAATAGGAAGAGGGTACGAGGGCAGAGTGGTACCGCTGTCCCAGTTACAGGCCCTGATAAATAGGAAGAGGGTACGGGGGCAGAGTGGTACCGCTGTCCCAGTTACAGACCCTGATAAATAGGAAGAGGGTACGGGGGCAGAGTGGTACCGCTGTCCCAGTTACAGACCCTGATAAATAGGAAGAGGGTACGGGGGCAGAGTGGTACCGCTGTCCCAGTTACAGACCCTGATAAATAGGAAGAGGGTACGGGGGCAGAGTGGTACCGCTGTCCCAGTTACAGGCCCTGATAAATAGGAAGAGGGTACGGGGGCAGAGTGGTACCGCTGTCCCAGTTACAGACCCTGATAAATAGGGAGAGGGTACGGGGGCAGAGTGGTACCGCTGTCCCAGTTACAGGCCCTGATAAATAGGAAGAGGGTACGGGGGCAGAGTGGTACCGCTGTCCCAGTTACAGGCCCTGATAAATAGGAAGAGGGTACGGGGGCAGAGTGGTACCGCTGTCCCAGTTACAGGCCCTGATAAATAGGAAGAGGGTACGGGGGCAGAGTGGTACCGCTGTCCCAGTTACAGACCCTGATAAATAGGAAGAGGGTACGGGGGCAGAGTGGTACCGCTGTCCCAGTTACAGACCCTGATAAATAGGAAGAGGGTACGGGGGCAGAGTGGTACCGCTGTCCCAGTTACAGACCCTGATAAATAGGAAGAGGGTACGGGGGCAGAGTGGTACCGCTGTCCCAGTTACAGGCCCTGATAAATAGGAAGAGGGTACGGGGGCAGAGTGGTACCGCTGTCCCAGTTACAGGCCCTGATAAATAGGAAGAGGGTACGGGGGCAGAGTGGTACCGCTGTCCCAGTTACAGGCCCTGATAAATAGGAAGAGGGTACGGGGGCAGAGTGGTACCGCTGTCCCAGTTACAGACCCTGATAAATAGGAAGAGGGTACGGGGGCAGAGTGGTACCGCTGTCCCAGTTACAGACCCTGATAAATAGGAAGAGGGTACGAGGGCAGAGTGGTACCGCTGTCCCAGTTACAGGCCCTGATAAATAGGAAGAGGGTACGGGGGCAGAGTGGTACCGCTGTCCCAGTTACAGGCCCTGATAAATAGGAAGAGGGTACGGGGGCAGAGTGGTACCGCTGTCCCAGTTACAGACCCTGATAAATAGGAAGAGGGTACGGGGGCAGAGTGGTACCGCTGTCCCAGTTACAGGCCCTGATAAATAGGAAGAGGGTACGGGGGCAGAGTGGTACCGCTGTCCCAGTTACAGACCCTGATAAATAGGAAGAGGGTACGAGGGCAGAGTGGTACCGCTGTCCCAGTTACAGGCCCTGATAAATAGGAAGAGGGTACGGGGGCAGAGTGGTACCGCTGTCCCAGTTACAGGCCCTGATAAATAGGAAGAGGGTACGGGGGCAGAGTGGTACCGCTGTCCCAGTTACAGGCCCTGATAAATAGGAAGAGGGTACGGGGGCAGAGTGGTACCGCTGTCCCAGTTACAGGCCCTGATAAATAGGAAGAGGGTACGGGGGCAGAGTGGTACCGCTGTCCCAGTTACAGGCCCTGATAAATAGGAAGAGGGTACGGGGGCAGAGTGGTACCGCTGTCCCAGTTACAGACCCTGATAAATAGGAAGAGGGTACGGGGGCAGAGTGGTACCGCTGTCCCAGTTACAGACCTGATAAATAGGAAGAGGGTACGGGGGCAGAGTGGTACCGCTGTCCCAGTTACAGACCCTGATAAATAGGAAGAGGGTACGGGGGCAGAGTGGTACCGCTGTCCCAGTTACAGACCCTGATAAATAGGAAGAGGGTACGGGGGCAGAGTGGTACCGCTGTCCCAGTTACAGGCCCTGATAAATAGGAAGAGGGTACGGGGGCAGAGTGGTACCGCTGTCCCAGTTACAGACCCTGATAAATAGGAAGAGGGTACGGGGGCAGAGTGGTACCGCTGTCCCAGTTACAGACCCTGATAAATAGGAAGAGGGTACGGGGGCAGAGTGGTACCGCTGTCCCAGTTACAGGCCCTGATAAATAGGAAGAGGGTACGAGGGCAGAGTGGTACCGCTGTCCCAGTTACAGGCCCTGATAAATAGGAAGAGGGTACGGGGGCAGAGTGGTACCGCTGTCCCAGTTACAGGCCCTGATAAATAGGAAGAGGGTACGAGGGCAGAGTGGTACCGCTGTCCCAGTTACAGACCTGATAAATAGGAAGAGGGTACGGGGGCAGAGTGGTACCGCTGTCCCAGTTACAGGCCCTGATAAATAGGAAGAGGGTACGGGGGCAGAGTGGTACCGCTGTCCCAGTTACAGGCCCTGATAAATAGGAAGAGGGTACGGGGCAGAGTGGTACCGCTGTCCCAGTTACAGGCCCTGATAAATAGGAAGAGGGTACGGGGGCAGAGTGGTACCGCTGTCCCAGTTACAGACCCTGATAAATAGGGAGAGGGTACGAGGGCAGAGTGGTACCGCTGTCCCAGTTACAGGCCCTGATAAATAGGAAGAGGGTACGGGGGCAGAGTGGTACCGCTGTCCCAGTTACAGACCCTGATAAATAGGAAGAGGGTACGGGGGCAGAGTGGTACCGCTGTCCCAGTTACAGGCCCTGATAAATAGGAAGAGGGTACGGGGGCAGAGTGGTACCGCTGTCCCAGTTACAGACCCTGATAAATAGGAAGAGGGTACGGGGGCAGAGTGGTACCGCTGTCCCAGTTACAGGCCCTGATAAATAGGAAGAGGGTACGAGGGCAGAGTGGTACCGCTGTCCCAGTTACAGACCCTGATAAATAGGAAGAGGGTACGGGGGCAGAGTGGTACCGCTGTCCCAGTTACAGGCCCTGATAAATAGGAAGAGGGTACGGGGGCAGAGTGGTACCGCTGTCCCAGTTACAGGCCCTGATAAATAGGAAGAGGGTACGGGGGCAGAGTGGTACCGCTGTCCCAGTTACAGGCCCTGATAAATAGGAAGAGGGTACGGGGGCAGAGTGGTACCGCTGTCCCAGTTACAGGCCCTGATAAATAGGGAGAGGGTACGGGGGCAGAGTGGTACCGCTGTCCCAGTTACAGACCTGATAAATAGGAAGAGGGTACGGGGGCAGAGTGGTACCGCTGTCCCAGTTACAGACCCTGATAAATAGGAAGAGGGTACGGGGGCAGAGTGGTACCGCTGTCCCAGTTACAGACCCTGATAAATAGGAAGAGGGTACGGGGGCAGAGTGGTACCGCTGTCCCAGTTACAGGCCCTGATAAATAGGGAGAGGGTACGGGGGCAGAGTGGTACCGCTGTCCCAGTTACAGGCCCTGATAAATAGGAAGAGGGTACGGGGGCAGAGTGGTGCCGCTGTCCCAGTTACAGGCCCTGATAAATAGGAAGAGGGTACGGGGGCAGAGTGGTACCGCTGTCCCAGTTACAGACCCTGATAAATAGGAAGAGGGTACGGGGGCAGAGTGGTACCGCTGTCCCAGTTACAGACCCTGATAAATAGGAAGAGGGTACGGGGGCAGAGTGGTACCGCTGTCCCAGTTACAGACCCTGATAAATAGGAAGAGGGTACGGGGGCAGAGTGGTACCGCTGTCCCAGTTACAGGCCCTGATAAATAGGAAGAGGGTACGAGGGCAGAGTGGTACCGCTGTCCCAGTTACAGGCCCTGATAAATAGGAAGAGGGTACGGGGGCAGAGTGGTACCGCTGTCCCAGTTACAGGCCCTGATAAATAGGAAGAGGGTACGAGGGCAGAGTGGTACCGCTGTCCCAGTTACAGGCCCTGATAAATAGGAAGAGGGTACGGGGGCAGAGTGGTACCGCTGTCCCAGTTACAGACCCTGATAAATAGGAAGAGGGTACGGGGGCAGAGTGGTACCGCTGTCCCAGTTACAGACCCTGATAAATAGGAAGAGGGTACGGGGGCAGAGTGGTACCGCTGTCCCAGTTACACCCTGATAAATAGGGAGAGGGTACGGGGGCAGAGTGGTACCGCTGTCCCAGTTACAAGGCCCTGATAAATAGGAAGAGGGTACGGGGGCAGAGTGGTACCGCTGTCCCAGTTACAGACCCTGATAAATAGGAAGAGGGTACGGGGCAGAGTGGTACCGCTGTCCCAGTTACAGACCCTGATAAATAGGAAGAGGGTACGGGGGCAGAGTGGTACCGCTGTCCCAGTTACAGACCCTGATAAATAGGAAGAGGGTACGGGGGCAGAGTGGTACCGCTGTCCCAGTTACAGACCCTGATAAATAGGAAGAGGGTACGGGGGCAGAGTGGTACCGCTGTCCCAGTTACAGGCCCTGATAAATAGGAAGAGGGTACGGGGGCAGAGTGGTACCGCTGTCCAGTTACAGACCCTGATAAATAGGAAGAGGGTACGGGGGCAGAGTGGTACCGCTGTCCCAGTTACAGGCCCTGATAAATAGGAAGAGGGTACGAGGGCAGAGTGGTACCGCTGTCCCAGTTACAGGCCCTGATAAATAGGAAGAGGGTACGGGGGCAGAGTGGTACCGCTGTCCCAGTTACAGGCCCTGATAAATAGGAAGAGGGTACGGGGGCAGAGTGGTACCGCTGTCCCAGTTACAGGCCCTGATAAATAGGAAGAGGGTACGGGGGCAGAGTGGTACCGCTGTCCCAGTTACAGACCCTGATAAATAGGAAGAGGGTACGAGGGCAGAGTGGTACCGCTGTCCCAGTTACAGGCCCTGATAAATAGGGAGAGGGTACGGGGGCAGAGTGGTACCGCTGTCCCAGTTACAGACCCTGATAAATAGGAAGAGGGTACGGGGGCAGAGTGGTACCGCTGTCCCAGTTACAGACCCTGATAAATAGGAAGAGGGTACGGGGCAGAGTGGTACCGCTGTCCCAGTTACAGACCCTGATAAATAGGAAGAGGGTACGAGGGCAGAGTGGTACCGCTGTCCCAGTTACAGACCCTGATAAATAGGAAGAGGGTACGGGGGCAGAGTGGTACCGCTGTCCCAGTTACAGACCCTGATAAATAGGGAGAGGGTACGGGGGCAGAGTGGTACCGCTGTCCCAGTTACAGGCCCTGATAAATAGGAAGAGGGTACGGGGGCAGAGTGGTACCGCTGTCCCAGTTACAGGCCCTGATAAATAGGGAGAGGGTACGGGGGCAGAGTGGTACCGCTGTCCCAGTTACAGGCCCTGATAAATAGGAGAGGGTACGGGGGCAGAGTGGTACCGCTGTCCCAGTTACAGGCCCTGATAAATAGGAAGAGGGTACGGGGGCAGAGTGGTACCGCTGTCCCAGTTACAGGCCCTGATAAATAGGAAGAGGGTACGGGGGCAGAGTGGTACCGCTGTCCCAGTTACAGACCCTGATAAATAGGAAGAGGGTACGGGGGCAGAGTGGTACCGCTGTCCCAGTTACAGGCCCTGATAAATAGGAAGAGGGTACGGGGGCAGAGTGGTACCGCTGTCCCAGTTACAGGCCCTGATAAATAGGAAGAGGGTACGGGGGCAGAGTGGTACCGCTGTCCCAGTTACAGGCCCTGATAAATAGGAAGAGGGTACGGGGGCAGAGTGGTACCGCTGTCCCAGTTACAGACCCTGATAAATAGGAAGAGGGTACGGGGGCAGAGTGGTACCGCTGTCCCAGTTACAGACCCTGATAAATAGGAAGAGGGTACGGGGGCAGAGTGGTACCGCTGTCCCAGTTACAGGCCCTGATAAATAGGAAGAGGGTACGGGGGCAGAGTGGTACCGCTGTCCCAGTTACAGACCCTGATAAATAGGAAGAGGGTACGGGGGCAGAGTGGTACCGCTGTCCCAGTTACAGGCCCTGATAAATAGGAAGAGGGTACGGGGGCAGAGTGGTACCGCTGTCCCAGTTACAGACCCTGATAAATAGGAAGAGGGTACGGGGGCAGAGTGGTACCGCTGTCCCAGTTACAGGCCCTGATAAATAGGAAGAGGGGTACGGGGGCAGAGTGGTACCGCCGTCCCAGTTACAGACCCTGATAAATAGGAAGAGGGTACGGGGGCAGGAGTGGTACCGCCGTCCCAGTTACAGACCCTGATAAATAGGAAGAGGGTACGGGGGCACAGTGGTACCGCCGTCCCAGTTACAGGCCCTGATAAATAGGAAGAGGGTACGGGGCAGAATGGTACCGCCGTCCCAGTTACAGACCCTGATAAATAGGAAGAGGGTACGGGGGCAGAGTGGTACCGCTGTCCCAGTTACAGGCCCTGATAAATAGGAAGAGGGTACGGGGGCAGAGTGGTACCGCTGTCCCAGTAACAGGCCCTGATAAATAGGAAGAGGGTACGGGGCAGAGTGGTACCGCTGTCCCAGTTACAGGCCCTGATAAATAGGAAGAGGGTACGGGGGCAGAGTGGTACCGCTGTCCCAGTTACAGACCCTGATAAATAGGAAGAGGGTACGGGGGCAGAGTGGTACCGCTGTCCCAGTTACAGGCCCTGATAAATAGGAAGAGGGTACGGGGGCAGAGTGGTACCGCTGTCCCAGTTACAGACCCTGATAAATAGGAAGAGGGTACGAGGGCAGAGTGGTACCGCTGTCCCAGTTACAGACCCTGATAAATAGGAAGAGGGTACGGGGGCAGAGTGGTACCGCTGTCCCAGTTACAGGCCCTGATAAATAGGAAGAGGGTACGGGGCAGAGTGGTACCGCTGTCCCAGTTACAGACCCTGATAAATAGGAAGAGGGTACGGGGGCAGAGTGGTACCGCTGTCCCAGTTACAGGCCCTGATAAATAGGAAGAGGGTACGGGGGCAGAGTGGTACCGCTGTCCCAGTTACAGACCCTGATAAATAGGAAGAGGGTACGGGGGCAGAGTGGTACCGCTGTCCCAGTTACAGACCCTGATAAATAGGAAGAGGGTACGAGGGCAGAGTGGTACCGCTGTCCCAGTTACAGACCCTGATAAATAGGAAGAGGGTACGGGGCAGAGTGGTACCGCTGTCCCAGTTACAGACCCTGATAAATAGGAAGAGGGTACGGGGGCAGAGTGGTACCGCTGTCCCAGTTACAGACCCTGATAAATAGGAAGAGGGTACGGGGGCAGAGTGGTACCGCTGTCCCAGTTACAGGCCCTGATAAATAGGAAGAGGGTACGAGGGCAGAGTGGTACCGCTGTCCAGTTACAGACCCTGATAAATAGGAAGAGGGTACGGGGGCAGAGTGGTACCGCTGTCCCAGTTACAGGCCCTGATAAATAGGAAGAGGGTACGGGGGCAGAGTGGTACCGCTGTCCCAGTTACAGGCCCTGATAAATAGGAAGAGGGTACGGGGGCAGAGTGGTACCGCTGTCCCAGTTACAGACCCTGATAAATAGGGAGAGGGTACGGGGGCAGAGTGGTACCGCTGTCCCAGTTACAGACCCTGATAAATAGGAAGAGGGTACGGGGGCAGAGTGGTACCGCTGTCCCAGTTACAGACCCTGATAAATAGGAAGAGGGTACGGGGGCAGAGTGGTACCGCTGTCCCAGTTACAGGCCCTGATAAATAGGAAGAGGGTACGGGGGCAGAGTGGTACCGCTGTCCCAGTTACAGGCCCTGATAAATAGGAAGAGGGTACGGGGGCAGAGTGGTACCGCTGTCCCAGTTACAGACCCTGATAAATAGGAAGAGGGTACGGGGGCAGAGTGGTACCGCTGTCCCAGTTACAGACCCTGATAAATAGGAAGAGGGTTACGGGGGCAGAGTGGTACCGCTGTCCCAGTTACAGGCCCTGATAAATAGGAAGAGGGTACGGGGCAGAGTGGTACCGCTGTCCCAGTTACAGGCCCTGATAAATAGGAAGAGGGTACGGGGGCAGAGTGGTACCGCTGTCCCAGTTACAGACCCTGATAAATAGGAAGAGGGTACGGGGGCAGAGTGGTACCGCTGTCCAGTTACAGACCTGATAAATAGGAAGAGGGTACGAGGGCAGAGTGGTACCGCTGTCCAGTTACAGGCCCTGATAAATAGGAAGAGGGTACGGGGGCAGAGTGGTACCGCTGTCCCAGTTACAGGCCCTGATAAATAGGAAGAGGGTACGGGGGCAGAGTGGTACCGCTGTCCCAGTTACAGGCCCTGATAAATAGGAAGAGGGTACGGGGCAGAGTGGTACCGCTGTCCCAGTTACAGGCCCTGATAAATAGGAAGAGGGTACGGGGGCAGAGTGGTACCGCTGTCCCAGTTACAGACCCTGATAAATAGGAAGAGGGTAAAGGGCAGAGTGGTACCGCTGTCCCAGTTACAGACCCTGATAAATAGGAGAGGGTACGGGGGCAGAGTGGTACCGCTGTCCCAGTTACAGGCCCTGATAAATAGGAAGAGGGTACGGGGCAGAGTGGTACCGCTGTCCCAGTTACAGGCCCTGATAAATAGGAAGAGGGTACGGGGGCAGAGTGGTACCGCTGTCCCAGTTACAGACCCTGATAAATAGGAAGAGGGTACGGGGGCAGAGTGGTACCGCTGTCCCAGTTACAGGCCCTGATAAATAGGAAGAGGGTACGGGGGCAGAGTGGTACCGCTGTCCCAGTTACAGGCCCTGATAAATAGGAAGAGGGTACGGGGGCAGAGTGGTACCGCTGTCCCAGTTACAGGCCCTGATAAATAGGAAGAGGGTACGGGGGCAGAGTGGTACCGCTGTCCCAGTTACAGGCCCTGATAAATAGGAAGAGGGTACGGGGGCAGAGTGGTACCGCTGTCCCAGTTACAGGCCCTGATAAATAGGAAGAGGGTACGGGGGCAGAGTGGTACCGCTGTCCCAGTTACAGGCCCTGATAAATAGGAAGAGGGTACGGGGGCAGAGTGGTACCGCTGTCCCAGTTACAGGCCCTGATAAATAGGAAGAGGGTACGGGGGCAGAGTGGTACCGCTGTCCCAGTTACAGGCCCTGATAAATAGGAAGAGGGTACGGGGGCAGAGTGGTACCGCTGTCCCAGTTACAGGCCCTGATAAATAGGAAGAGGGTACGGGGCAGAGTGGTACCGCTGTCCCAGTTACAGCCCTGATAAATAGGAAGAGGGTACGGGGGCAGAGTGGTACCGCTGTCCCAGTTACAGGCCCTGATAAATAGGAAGAGGGTACGGGGCAGAGTGGTACCGCTGTCCCAGTTACAGACCCTGATAAATAGGAAGAGGGTACGGGGGCAGAGTGGTACCGCTGTCCCAGTTACAGGCCCTGATAAATAGGAAGAGGGTACGGGGGCAGAGTGGTACCGCTGTCCCCAGTCTACAGGACCCCTGATAAATAGGAAGAGGGTACGGGGGCAGAGTGGTACCGCTGTCCCAGTTACAGCCCTGATAAATAGGAAGAGGGTACGGGGGCAGAGTGGTACCGCTGTCCCAGTTACAGACCCTGATAAATAGGAAGAGGGTACGGGGGCAGAGTGGTACCGCTGTCCCAGTTACAGGCCCTGATAAATAGGAAGAGGGTAC